>NC_052505.1:92277956-92342956 GCF_014356525.2 Nilaparvata lugens
GAAAGGATGAGGGTAGGAAAATAAAGAGCAGAAGAAGATAATACATAGGAAAACATTTACGGAAGCATAACAATTAACTACATTCCTCTTTTCTACCCCTAATCATCTGAAAATGTCTTTTTCTCCATAAAGTTTTTAGCTAAAAAATTTCGAGTTTCATTCAAAATTTAGACTTTTTGAATGATTATTGAGTTACTGTTCTAGATTTTTTGATTTGAGATTCTAATAGTATCTATTTGATTCAAAATTTACTCGTTTATCTGAGTATTGAAGAGCGTAAATAGTATTTTGATAAGTGAAAGTGACATAACCAACATTTTTATTTGGAAAGTATAGTATAAATTGGAAATGGGACAGTTTTGGGCATGAGCCTGTTCTGCCTTTCCTCATGTTAAGTATTTGTTCACAATATGATAGATGAATAAATGAATAAAATAAATAAACAGTTAATTTTACCCATGAACATCAACATATTTTGGGCTTTTGGGGTCTCCAAACCTAAGCAAAGCTTTTCTGTTCCTATACATTTATTTCAGTGAATTGGAGGATCATGGCAAGCATAAAAAAAATTATTAAATTGTACAAAATATTACAGATAGAAGCAATATTTTCAAAGTGTATTACAATATTACGATCATATAAAATATAATACAAGAAATCACATCATCAATAGACATAAAAATATTATAATATTATTTAAATGAATAATTATTATTTAAATATTATTTGTATCACAACTAGCCCTATACAGAAAAGAGACTATCAATATGATAGCATTACAATACGGGATCCCCTATATTCTCTGATGCGGGTTTATTGATAAAAATCGAATGATTTGTATACAGCGAGTTCGATTGCAATAATGAATATTCAAAAGTATAGGGGTAACTGATCAAATCAACCCCTTCACTTGAAACGCAACCCATAATTACTTCAATTGTGGTTTTGTATCCGAACAAATGCATGTAATTACTTCAATTGAAGCACAAATCTACATACAAACTAAGGGATTGTACAACCCAAAAGTAATTTAGAACACTCACAAATTCAAATTAATCATAATTATTATCAATGTACCTATTTCAATCAAGATCTTCTTGTTGTACTGGTGTACATAATGATTATCTCTTTTGAATTTCTCCGGAATCAATAGATTTTACACGTTGATTCATAACGTATACGCATCATATAATATTATGTTATATAAATATAATACAGTATAAATATACAGAGTGAGTCATATGTATGGGAACCCTTCAATAAGTTGGAGACTGTTGTAAATATAATACTGTAACTCTCAGGATAAGTTATTGGTCAAATATTCTACCTTTTGACGTGCAACTGAATTTCAACCCCTCATAAGGAGGTAACTTTAGGGTTGTAGCTCGAATATTTTAAATATAAACACACATTGTGTGGTACATCATTTTAAAGGCCTTTCTGAAACAAGAAAGATGGCATCGACAAAAATGTTCTATGATACTTGTATCCAAAATGGCGGCTGATTGAAGTTTCAGTTTTTAAAGAAATGAGGGGTTGTAACTCAAATATTTTGAACGTAAACCCCCATTGTGTGATACATCATTTTAAAGGCATTCTCAAAACTAGGAAGATGACATCAATAAAAATGTTCTATGATACTTTTATCCAAAATGGCGACTGGTTAAAATTAATCAATTATTTCTTTAAAAACTCAAACTTCCAGCCGCCATTTGGGAGTGCGAGCTAGGGAAGGAGAGGGGGAGAAGTCGATAATAATATTAATAAGAGGCGATTGTAGAATGAATTAATGTCCGTCCTCAAGGGTGGAGGGAAGCAGAGGGACTAAAAAAGGGCTTAGAAGGGGTGAGTGCATCCCTTATCCTTTCTTCCATTCTCCTTTCTTGTTTTCGCCAATCATTTTTCATTCTTATTTTTCGTCTCACTCCTCTTTTCCCAACTTTCTATCTTCTATCTTCCTTAATTCTTCATCGCTTCTCTCATTTTTCGCAAAGAGAGTTGAATAAGTTGGTGAGAGAGAGGGTGAATAATAAGAAGAATAAAAGGAAGAAAAAGAAGGATGGAAGAAGATAAACTTGTAGTGAAAGAAGGTGGAGAGGAAGAGAAGTGAGTAGAAGGAGAAGAAGAAGGAAAAAGATGGAGGAGCAGGCAAAATGAGATAAAAAATAATAGGCAGGTAGAAGAAAGAGAGAAAATAGGGGCGAAGAAAAGAAAGGAAAAAGAAGAAAGACCGTTAATGAGGGAGAAATCAAACCAGTAAGTTTGATTGAAAGGTGAAAAGAGGTGAAAAACTATTGTTTGATTGTACTTGCTGTAATCATACCATATTTTGTACCATGGCGATTGGAGCACCACCTGGCTTCTACCATTAAACACCTCCCAGCGCAGGTATGACGTCACACATTGTCTTTCGCTTCATTGTTTGTTTCTCTCTCCATCCATTTTCTTGTCGTTGTTTATTGTCTATTGCACTATTGTCTATCCTTCTCTTTATTCATTCCCCTCTGCTTACGCTCGTTTTTCATTACACACTTTCATTGTTCTAGTATATAGTACCAGGTACACAGAATTTGAGTTGTGCAAAAAAATGCACTATACAAATACAGTGAATGTACCATATAACGTTCAGGATATGACATATTATACAAATTATTGTACTATACTGGATACATGCATACTGTAAAGCGTGCAACTCTTCATTCTTATTATATCTGTATTTTTTACAGAAACAGTAAGATACAGATTAGTCCGGGCGCAAATGTCACGAAAAATGTATGTTTCAAGTTTTTGGAAGTTAAATTATTCATGGAAAAATCTGGTGTGGCGCACTCACACAACTTTCCTTGCCGATATGAGAATTTATCACCTGACGCTAGTGTTCCCGCGCATCTCAAGTCTACTATTCAAAGATTTGAGCCAACTAGTGACAGGGCAATAACGCTGGAGACACACGAGGTCTGCTATCTCTTCATAGTGAATCATTTAATAGAATCAACATTTGCTTAATTTCGAGTTTATTTTTGATTTTAGGTGAAAATGTTATTGAACATTAATTGTAGAGATTCTCATGCTCAATCTTTCCACTCGAAATTTATTGTTTAAATTGTATCTGAAGCCTGATAATTGAGAATCTAAAATCAAAATTTGTATGGATGGGGCGGAGCTCCTAAAATTTTTACAAATATGGGACTTGTGACAGTTGATAGAGCTTATCGATGACTATTTTAGGTATAACTTTAATCAAAATCGTTGAAGCAGTTTTCGAGAAAATCGCGAAAAACTCTGTTTTTGACAACATTTTCGCAATTTTAGCCGCCATCTTGAATCGCATTTGATCGAAATTGTCCGTGTCGGATCCTTATATTGTAAGGACCTTACGTTCCAAATTTCAAGTGATTCCGTCAATTGGGAGATGAGATATCGTGTACACAGACGCGCGCACACACACACACACACCACACACACACACACACACCACACACACACACACACACACACACCACACACACACACACACCACACACTGACCAATACCAAAAAAACACTTTTTTGGACTCAGAGGACCTTGAAACGTATAGAAATTTAGAAATTGGGGTACCTTAATTTTTTTCGGAAAGCAATAATTTATACTAATAGGGCAAGGAAAGTAAAAAGATGTCCAAATGACATGGTTCTATCGAATATTATAGAGAGGTTAATTCTAAACAATTAGGTGGTAAAATCAATCCGATATCTCTCACAATAACTGAATAGCAAGCGATATGAAAATTTCTGTCAATAATGACCGCAAACTTGAATTTTCCAATGATGTCGAATATTTTCATTTTTTCCATAATCAATATTCTTATTCCGCTTGTTGTAACGGAGAAATTGAGGCCATTTGCTATCTTGAAGTGGTCATGAAAAATCGATTTTATAGTTCTAGCTTGTTACCTCATGCGTATGGAAAAACGCACCAGAAATCATGCAGGGATCTATGGAGGGCGCTGGAGAACACATTTGCTGACGTACACCACATGAAGATATATCGTTTCAAAGCTGAAGAAACGATCTAAATTTCTCTGTATTCCTTGCACAAAAAGATTATATAGAAAGAAATTTGAAAAAGCTTGAAACCCCGTTATTTTGGGCTTTTGAAGGTTATAACTAATAAAATATGCGTCCTAGAGAAAACTTTGATAGAACAAAATATGTAGATTAAAATATTTTCGTTCAAAAAATGGTTGAATATCTTGAACGGTTATTGAAATACAAGCGTTATAGCAATATCCTAAGCATTTTGGCGGCCATCTTGTTTTCGAGGTGTTTGCCTGTGATTTCGATTTATCATCACGATCCTTATTATGCTAGATCTACGAAGAAATTGAGACATCTTCCACGGCTGTTACCCAAAAATGACCACCGAATGACATTTGCGCCCGGACTAGATATAATGAGCATTGCATCGGCTGATGAAAAGCGAAATGTTCGTGGCGCATAAGTCTGTACGCACCGTTGGAGTTTACCAATGGATTACCTATGGTAATAGGGCAAGGAAAGTAAAAATGGTTGAAAACTGAAAAGCTAAGTATGTAAAAAGGTCATGTTATTTAGTCTTCAAAATATCAGGTTGATCGGTTAGATAGAACTCTAGTAAAAGGTACATAATATGTTAATTAATTAATTAACATATTATGTGGTACATAATATGTTAATTAATTAATTAACATATTATGTTAGTTAATTAATCAATTAATCAACTAACATATTATGTTAACATTACGGCTTATGGAGTTATTTTTTGGTCTGCTTCCCTTAAGCATTCTAATGATGAGTTTTATCCTAAACATGAAGGTTAAGAAATGATAGTATAATATTAATATGAAACATTTATGTTGAATTCTCTTCCGAAACCCATAAGTCCAACACAATCCATTCATTACATTCTCCATTCTCAAACACCACAACAAAAAACCAATTAAATGACGCTCATCGCATGAACGCAGTTTGTATACCACAAATTCCTCAGCATATAGCTATAGGGTTGTGGAGACAAAACCAGTATGAACAAATAAAAATAGCAAACTATTGTATTGTCGCTTTCCCTCCGCTGAAAAGCTTGCAATGTGATTTGGTGCAGTATTGATCTTATGCTCGTTCTATTCGTTCTATTGGAGAACCCAGGCAGTTATCCAAGTTGACAGCAGTTTTAGGACTGGTTTGAGGGTGAATTTTGTCATTCTCCCAATAACAGAATTACTTCCCCTACTCCTCCTCTTCTTCCACCAACCCCTTCCTTTCCATGATTGTTTCGTTTTCTGCCATTTTTCGGTCCATGTATTCATTGAATGAAGGGAACAACAATCTCCCCCCTCTCACTCACTCTACCACCAGTCATCGTATGTCGCTTTCAATTTCTCCTATCGGTCTGATTTTTTCCTTTTTTGTTGGCATTATTCTCTCCCCCTCCCCTTTTCCCCTCTTCTTCCCTCCCTCTTCGGAAAAACAACAGACCGTTTACTTTGAGCTTTATCGGGGGCAGATTTCGAAAATAATACTCTCTTACCCTGTGAGGCGAAAAGTGATGTTGTCACAGTTTGTTGCGGGAGAACTTATTGTGATTTGATTTCGATTTTCCCCCATTGTTCTAGGAGATAAGGTGTTCGGTCCTTATTTCATGTAACACCCTCAATAGGATTCCAATTTATCAGGATTAAACACTTGAAACTTTTACGAGTTGATAATAAAATTACTAATTACATTTTTTATACATGATTTAGAGAAGAATATTATGATCACTCCGACACATATTATTATAGTGGGGTATCATAATTAGAACTAAGTTTAGTATAGGCAATTTTGTATGTAATATAAAACTATGTATATGTTTTGTCAATAAACTCCTCTCTTGCAATTCATTGGCAATCAGAGAAATTATTATTATTATTATCATTATTATATTAATAATTCAAACTTATCTATGACAAGCAGGTAACCCGTGCTCCGTAAGGGTCTAATTAAAAACTTGACCCACTGAAATCTTGAAGAATTTAAAATGAAATAACCATCCATGATGAATTGAGAATCTCTGCAAGGGCGTAATTGAAAGCTTGACCTACTGAAATCTTGAATTTGAAATACGTATATAACCATCCTTGATGAATCGAGAATCTATATGCCAAATTTAAAGTGTATCATTTCAGTAGTTCAAAAGTGATGATGCGTCATTCGTGAATTATAGAACTATTAATAAAATAATTAATTATTACATAATTATTTAATATAATATATAGAATTATTTTGTGAATTTGAAGTTTGTTTTCATGTTTTTACGAAAGTTTTATTATCAATCTATCTAAATTTAAAATGGTTTGTTTTATTCTGATTTGTATTTTCAGATTGATGATATTTTAGGGTATAAATTGAAATGGACATGACCTACATAATATTTGGACAATTTAAGACAAAATTAAAGATGTTTTGGGCAATAGCCTGTTTTTCTCTTGTAATATACAGGGTGTCCCAGATAAGGTGTAAACCCCGGCTACCATAGATTCTACATGCAATTTGCAACAAAAAATGTTCAGTAAAATTTTTTTCAGTTAAGATTTTTTTTCAGGGTACGAAATAATTTTTATAGCGCAAAAACTTCCTTTTTTGATTATCTTTCGAATGAGACCAAATACAGGTGTCTAGCTCAAATCCTCTAATCAGAATTTCAGTTTAAATTCGATTTTTTAATTAGCGTTTTTGCGCTATAAAAATTATTTCGTACCCTGGAAAAAAAAATCGAGAAAAATGTGTCTGAAGTTTTCAAAAAAACTTCAAAAATCACTCTTTTTCAACTTTGACCGCTAAAAAATACTTCTCAATAATCGACTTTGGCATGTTTTATACATCAAATCAATGTGAAATTTTGTCCTCTTTTCAACGATGTCCTCAACATTCACTTAAGACCAATGGTTCTTGAGATATTGACGATTTAATGACTGGAAGTACGCCTACTTGAAAAATATTGAAAAATCGATATATCTCGAAAACGAAGGTCGATAGGAGAAAATTTTACTGAACATTTTTTTGTTGCAAATTGCATGTAGAATCTATGGTAGCCGGGGTTAACACCTTATCTGGGACACCCTGTATACAATAATTTATTGTATAATTTATACAGTACTATTGTATTGTTTGCTCTATCCAATAAATAAATGAATAAATAAGTAAATAAATAAATTTCCTATCCCGTACATCTATAAGCCAATTGTTTCCTTTATTATATTATAGACTGTTTACTTTATATATTGTAGACTATTTACTGAACAATTACTGGATTAGTAATCAATTGAAAGTCATTCTTTAACTGAACACACTCATTTTTTGAGATTTTTACAACATTTCTATTACAAAGCACACCCATTAAAAGAGTAGGGTACTGGGAATAATTGATTTATTCAAAGAAGGTCGTCATTTGAATTGGAAATTCAAATATTTTAATCTGTGGATAATGCCCACATGAGCTTCCAGCTTGTGCGTGGATAATGGGAAATGCTTGGGTGATTCTATGAGATGATGCCTACGGCGGGATTCGAACCCACGACCAGGTAGCGCTAGCAGAATGAGGAGTTTAATGCTTTAGTCGTCTCGGCTATTCAGGCCGGTAATTATAATTTCAATTTCAATTACATTCACACTTTTCATTTTTTATTTATTTTATTTTACAATCACAACATCAAATTAATGATAGGGAGAAAATCAACAGGATAAACCCAAACTGTTTCTCTTCCCTAATTTTGATGATAAAATTATCTTTATATTCTCATTGTTTTTTAATGAGTGATAGTAGCTTAACCTAGATTTTGATTTGGACTGTAGTATTAATTTGACAGTTTTGGGCATAAGCCTGATGTGCCTTCTTATATAACTGTAAAAATAATTGTACGTGACTAAATGAATGGATAAATGAATAAAAATATAAATTATAGTGAGACTCACGTTATAAATGAGTGGGAATGATAGGACGACATAGTTACCTAGTTTAGTCTTCCACGGCCTTCTAGAGTAGAAAGCTGTGATTCAAGTTATCCCTATTTATTTTCCTAGTGATTGAGTATCTGACCTAATATTCGTCGTTGAATCTTGTTGATAATAAACAATAATTATATTACAAACATTTTATAATCACCCCGAAAATATTTCATCTCATGATTTGATATAATAATTAATAAACAATTATATTATCTCAAACATTTTATAATCACCCCGAAAATATTTCATCTCATGATTTGATATAATAATTAAATTAAGTATCAAGTATTTAGGTATTTCACAATTGAGATGTGATACTCTGCTTCTGCATCATAATAATATTAATACTGAGGGTGAAGCCCACATAAGCTGTTAGGCTTGTGCGTGGGTAATGAGTGAGAGGGATGATAATGAGAGATGACCACTACTTTTTAGGTAATCGGGACCGACGGATTATCGTCTCCTACGAAAGACGGGGGAAATATTTCAACAAAGATTGCCAAACTATTTGGCAACGGTGTGGAGTTGAACAAGGGATAGAGCTACCTGCTTTGTCTAATGAGAGACAATGGTAACAAACCAAATCAGATACTGGTCAAGTAAATACTTGAGGTATACTTAAATCATAGTTAATACTTAATCTTAAATCAGATACTTAAATCAGGTTAATACTTAAATCAGATACTTAAGATCAAATACTGACCTTATAACGAAGATCTTACAATATATTACTAGATTCCAGTAATTTCTCTTACCCTACTAGACCAACTAAACTTGTCTAGGAGTTCAATAACAGCATAATTGCAACCACAACTTCATACGGCCATCTCTCATTGCATGTAATGATACATTACTGGGTAGCTATCTAAATTATCACGGTTGACTTGGTCAAAGCATTACGGCAATTAGTGCAGATAATCACTGGGAGATATATGGCTGGCTATATCTCGTCTTGCAGTTTGTGTTATGCTGTTTAATCACAGAGGCACTGACTAACCTCCCACATTGTTCCATGCTATACCCTACACTAGTCTACAATTCAACCGATTCAATAATAAATACTCACTAATTACAATCCTATGTGATAGTGGTACTTGTTATCATATATATATATATATATATATATTATATATATATATATCTATATATATATATATATATATAAAATTTACTATATATATATATATATATATTTACTATATATAGCCTTTATAACAATCATAGCTATTTATTATTTATTCAAAATACAATTTCAAATGAAAAAGTATACTTATTTTGAAAGCTCTCTCTAGCTATTAGCTAGAAAACAATCATAGCTATTCATTCTAAATATATTTATCTCGGACCACTCTCGTGTTTCGGATGGACACGTTAAGCCGTCGGTCCCGGCTGCCTAGAAAGCAGTCGTTAGGTCATGTCAGAGGCCCTGAAATTGATCAGATGCGACTTGAAAACTCTGACACCAGACCTGAGCCAGCCAGGTCACTTGATATTATATAATTATTATTATTATTATTATTATTCTAAATAAGATTTCAGTGGAAACAGTATACTTATATTTTGAAATCTCTCAAAATACCAGCTATTTGAAGGATATTGAGAAAAGAAACACTCTAATTTACTATAGGCTGCAATATATACAGAGTGAGTCATATATATGGGAACCCTTCAATAGATTGGAGACTGTTGTAGATATAATACTGTAACTTCCAGGATAAGTTATTGGTCAAATACTCTACCTTTAGACGTACAACTGAATATCAACCACTCATAAGGGGGTGACTTGAGGGTTGTAACTCGAATATTTTGAATGTAAACACCCATTGTGTGGTACATCATTTTTAAGGCCTTTTCAAAACGAGAAAAATGAAATCGATAAAAATGTTCTATGATACTTGTATCCAAAATGGCGGCTGATTGAAGTTTAAGTTTTTAAAGGAATGAGGGGTTGTAACTAAAATATTTTGAACGTAAACACCCATTGTGTGACACATAATTTCAAAGGCCTTTTCAAAACGAGAAAAATAACATCGATAAAGATGTTCTATGATACCTGTATCCAAAATGGCGGCTGATTGAAGTTTTAGTTTTTAAAGAAATAATTCATAAAGTACAACCCATTCATAAAGCTCATATCTCAGTTAATATTGGTCCAGTCTTGAAAAATCTATCAATCAATAGGCAATTAAATTTACTAAAAAAAGTTATTCTTGTATTTTTTTTGTAAAACCAACGGTTTCCGAGTTATTTGAGAGAAAAAAAATTTAAATGGCCGCCATTTTGTTTTGTGAATTTTAAAAATTATCATAATTTATTATTTGTTGCTTTGTCTAGTTGTTATAAATAATTGTGCGAAGTTTCAATAAGGAGGAGGAGGAGGAGAAGGAGAAGAAAAAGAAAAAGAAGAAGAAGAAGAAATACTGTCTTAGGACAGTATGAATATAATGCTCCATTATTAGTGTATTATGTAGATTACGACTAATTACCGAGCACCATGTATTAATAAGGCGAAGACCCTTTGGTTTCACTTTACAAGGGCCGTCCCACATCCCTTGGGACGAAATGCAATGACTGTAGTCCCGTCCCATCCGTCATACATTATTTATAAATAATCGAATAATCCACTCTCAATCTCTCTCCATCATTCCCACATTCTCTTCTCTGTCTCGCAAACATTTTCTCTCTCTCTCTCTTTCTCTGTCACACACTTATTCACTTCTCTACCCTCTCGCAAACAGTCACTCTCTAACTCTTTCTCTGTCAAACACTTATTCACTTCTTTACTCTCTCGCAAACAGTCACACTCTCTCTCTCTCTCTCTCTCTCTCTCTCTCTCTCTGAAACTCTCACATTCACTTCTTCTCTACTCTCGTACACACATCATCTCTGTCATTCACTCTCTCTCTCTCATCCCTCTTTCACTCTCTCACTCTATTTCTCTCTCACAAACTTATTCACTTCTCTAATCTCTCGCAAACAGTCACTCTCTCTCTCGCTCTCTCTCTGAAACTCTCACATTCACTTCTTCTCTACTCTCGTACTCACATCGTCTCTGTCATTCACTCTCTCTCTCTCTCTCATTCCCTCTTTCTCACACTCTCTCTCTATTTCTTTCTCACACACTTATTCACTTCTCTAATCTCTCGCAAACAGTCACTCACTCTCTCTCTGTCTCTGAAACTCTCACATTCACTTCTCCTCAACTCTCGTACACACATCGCCTCTGTCATTCACTGTCTCTCTCTCATTCCCCTCTTTCTCTCACTCGCTCTCTCTCTCTCGTTCTCTCTTACTTTATCTTTATTCTCCCATTCACTCGCTCAGTGTTGATTAAAACGGAATTTAATAAGCAGCGTGAGAGGACCTTCCCTATGCAGTAATGGTGGCCCACTGCTCTGTCTGTAAGATGCTAATGAAGAGAAAGGGGTAAATGTACTGTTCGAGGAGGAGAAGGAGGAGGAGGAGTGAGGAGAGGAGAAGAGAAGTAAAAAGCATCTAAAGTTTCAAAACTAGAAACAGAACGTTTCTCTAATTTTTCCCACGAAAAAAAAATTTCACTTGATTGTATGGACAAGTGATTTCAAATAACATTTTTATGAATTGGAGTGTGAGAGTTTTGATCTTATATTTTTGAAATTATCGTGAAACATAAAAAGCGGAG
Organism: Nilaparvata lugens; assembly: GCF_014356525.2. Taxonomy (NCBI): domain Eukaryota; kingdom Metazoa; phylum Arthropoda; class Insecta; order Hemiptera; family Delphacidae; genus Nilaparvata; species Nilaparvata lugens. The sequence goes on from NC_052505.1 coordinate 92,289,619, forward strand.
AGAAGATACAAACAAGAGAAGGGACACTAAATAAAAAGTATAAAAACATGGAAAAAAGAATACAATTATCACAGTAGATGCGTATTGAAACCATTGAGTTTCAAAAAAACAATCAGATATCGAAATAACTGACAAAAAACACAGATTGGGATAGTAGACAAATTGCAGGTGTGATTTGTGACGAATTGAGTTTTGATTGCGTTGCAGTGACGCGGAATATGTTATCGTTGCGTTGCAATTGTGGTGTGATTGAGTTGCATTGACGAAAATGTGTTATTGTTGCGTTGCAATTGAGTTGCATAGACGCAGAATTTGTTATCGTTGCGTTGCATTGACATTGACACGGAATGTGTTATAGTTGCGTTGCATCGACGTGGAATGTGTTATCGTCGTGTTGCAATTGTGTTGCATAGATGCAAAATGTGTTATTGTTGCGTTGCAACTGTGTTGTGAGACACAAATTATGTTATCGTTGCGTTGGAATTGAGTTGCGATTGCGTTGCATTGACGCGGAATATGTTATCGTTGCGTTGCAATTGTGTTGCTTTGACATTGACGCGGAATATGTCATCGACGCGTTGCAATTTTGTTGCATAGATGCAAAATGTGTTATTGTTGCGTTGCAACTGTGTTGTGAGACGCAAATTGTGTTATCGTTGCGTTGCGATTGCGTTGCATTGACGCTGAACGTGTTATCGTTGCCTTGCAATCGTGTTGCATTGACGCGGAAAGTGTTATCGTTGCGTTTAAATTGATTGAATACTGATTGTTTGATTTGAAAATACAGTATAAAAACGCCACGAAACAAAACAGCCTTGTTTGATTTGCGAATAAAGTATAAAAACGGCGCGCAACAACAGCCAGTCTCACACACATACACACACACACACAACGCTCGGTATGATGACAAAGTAAATTGGAAGAAAGAGATGAAAAAAGAAGCCGATTAAAACGCGTCGGCACCACCGCGAGTGTGGCCAACCGATAAACGCCACAGAACAATGCCTTGGTGACGAAAAAACGTGGGGGGCAGAAGGATAGATGAAGAACAGAGGAAGGGGGAAGAAAATGGAATTAATTTGAATGTAGATGGAATTTTTGTATGATGACCCTCTTCTTCCTTCGTCAATGTGTTTCCATATCTTCCACTCTCTCTCTCACTCTCTCTCTGGCTGTCTGTGTCTATCTCACTCACTCATTTTCTCTCTTTCACATTCTGTATGATGACCCTATTCTATATAATCATGTTTCCAACACTTTCGGTCTGACTTTCTCTCCCTCATTTTCACTCTTTTACACTCACTTTTTCATTCTTTCTATCTCACACTCTATCTCTCTTACTCAAGTACACTCTCTCTTTCACACACACTCACTCTTCTCTTCCTCTCACGCTCTCTCTGACTCTGTCTCCCTCATTTCTATTTTCTTCCTCAACAGAGACTGCCACACTCTCTCTCCCACACACACACACATTCACTCACTCTCTCTCTCTTTTTGTATGGTGACAAAATCTCTTATCTATAATCGTGTTTCCCACACTCTCTCTCCCTCATTTTCATTATCTCTATCACAATGTTTCACTCTTTCTCTCCCAAACACTATCTCTGTCTCTCTCACACATAATCACCATCTTTTTCTGTATAGTGATCCTCTTCGTGTTTAATCTCTCATCCTCATTTCGAATCTCTCTCTTTCCTTCTTTCGCTCTCTGTTAACAGAGACAATTATTTAATTCGATTCCATCTTTCTGTACCCTCTACGCACGGTAATGATATATTGATCTCTTTTCTGTATAGGGCTACTTTTATATAGAAAGAAAAATAAAAATCTTAGTTCCCTTTTTGAAATATTTAATCTTTAAATATTTAATCTCTTTTCTGTATAGGGCTACTTATAATATAAATATAAAGAAAAATAAAAATCTCAGTACCCTTTTTTTAATTATTTTATCACAACATATGATAACATTTGATGTTGTGATAAAATATTTCTGAAAGGGTAATGAGATTTTTAATTTTCTTTATATTTATACCGGAGATAATATTATATGTGTGAAAACTCACTTGGTGGAAATATGGGGATTATCAACTCTAATTAATCTTCCCTTTCTCTAGTACATAAAATATATGGAAATATAATCAAGGTTGGGTGGTAGGAAGGACTTGGAAGCCCTAACTCCACCCAATAAAGAATAATTTCATTTAAATTCAAATATGAGAATAATACTGTACTACTGTACCTTTATTCTATGGAAGTGTTGTCTAATGGACTTTCAAATCTCTTACCTGCAACAAAAAAAACATTTCTTTTATTTACAGAAATTATTTCCAAAAATACAATGATTTAATCACTAAACATATTGATAGAGTATTATTTATATGCATAAGTATGGATATCAATGTAAGATCTACGTCATTATGTTGGAAAAGTAGATTTTTTACACATTTTCGAAAAAAAAATTATACATTTATGATATATGGCAGACAAGGAAAGAAACCATATCGAGAATCGAATACCTAATTGACCGAGCGAAGTGAGGTCTAAGATTCAAGTCGACGGTTTGGCATTTCTCTTAATGTTTAAATGTTTATATGTTAAAATGTTTTTATGTTGCGCATTTACGGCGAAACGCGGTAATAGATTTTCATGAAATTTGACAGGTATGTTCCTTTTTAAATTGCGCGTCGACGTATATACAACGTTTTTGGAAATTTTGCATTTCAAGGATAATATGAAAGAAAAAAGGAGCCTCCGTCATACGCCAATATAAGAGTAAAAATCAGACTATAGAATTATTTCATCATAAATCAGCTGTTTAGTGGACTATAATGTTCAAAAACATCGAACTTTCCATCAACGTTGTAGACAGTTGCAGCCAGACCTGATAACAGCGCTCACACTCACATTCCGTGACGACACGTCACGGTACGATAGGACAGAAATCTCTATGTTTATTTAGGATTTTTTCTGGACATTTTAAATTGATAAATTATTTTATAAATTTTTGAGAAAACATAACAACAAGTCAATGTAACTTACTGAGCGCGAGGTCTACTGTTCACAGAACTACTAGTATACTTAAAAAGAGTACAGACTTACGCTCTGCTCCGTAAACGAACGTTACACGAGCAGATCGCGAGATGATCGCAGGTCGAGCAAGATCAGCTGGATTGAACGTATCACATTTGTGAGGTTGGGTTGTAGCGAAGTCAACAATACGACAAGCACGCGATCATCTTTCGAACACATTGCGAACCTCTAGCTAGCGAACCCTTGCAAAACAACTCGCGTAACGTTCGTGATCGGAGCGTGTTCAGAACGTGTTCAGAACGTGTTCGAAATGCGTTTATCTGTAAGCATCTTTACAGACTCAGGAGCCACGAACACTCTGCATTTTACCATCTGTTTTTTATCAGCTGATGCTATATCAGTAACTGTACAAATAAAGACATAATAAGCATAGCATCAGCTGATGGGTAGCGAAATGTAGGCACCTCAATAATATGAACCTCAATTTGGATCTTGATAAGCTGTGCACAGACTTACGCACTGCGCGCGGTAAACGCGCGTTTCTCAAACACAAAAATTCGCTGAGTACGTTTATCTAGGTCAGCTGATAATAATATTGAGCAATAGTATTTTACGGCACCTGGACGGGAAGGGGCCGTTTGCAGGCGAGAATGATGTTTCGAGTCGAGGCGTTAGCCGAGACTAGAATTTCATTCCAGCCCTGCAAGACACATTCACGTCCAAGTAACGTACACTATTTTTGGCATAATAATCTAAAGAAGAATAATTGGGAAATAGAAAACATTACCGGATTGTGTTGAAGTAACAGCATGCATTCTATAATCATAATCTAGTTTACAAATTCCGAATCAGGGATCTTGTGATTGTGGTTAACAATCACCTGAATCGCTGAAGGCGGTTTTTTGTAGCGGTTCTGATGTTCCTATTCCGGAACTAGAAAACATACTCGACTGTAAAGAAAGCATATGATTCCATTACAGTAGAGTAAGCTGTAATGAGAATCATATGTTTATTTGTTCTGCAAACAGCTGTTTACCGGCTTGATTTCATGCATGGAAACTGCTGATATTGACTGTGAAAAAAGAATACTGTATTATGAAATATACAGGAATTGAGGTTGGTATTACCATAGAGAAACAATAACGTAAGTAGATATAGGGAATTTATGTCGCAACTTTTACTGTTATCTCAAGCCGATTACTGTCGATTATTGTCAATTTTTACTGTTTTGTTGGGGTGATAGTGTATGAACGGCGCAATTTAAGAGACTACCAGCGTCACACAGCTGCATAGGAAAAAACTACGTGAACTATCGGCTTGGGATAACAGTAAAACTTGCGACATAAACGCCCTATACCATGGCATATCTATGCTATCGTTTCTCGATGGTATTACTGTAATGTTTTCACATGAAACGTTGAAGTTTGGACCTTTAGTTGTCCATTCTCAGAGAGGGTATCAAGGATACCCTCCCCTTCAGCACTTAACCGTAAAAAATTAAAGTTGAAAATTCAAACGAAATATTATGTGTAAGCGAAAAAAAAATTAAGACTAAAAATATCAATAAGTGAAAACCAATCATAGAAACGATAAATCATTCAGAGTTAAATCAATTAACAGAGAAGAGTAAATAATAATAAGGATAAAAATAAAGAAAAAGTTAATTCCCAATAATTAGAAAATCGATATGATATTGATTTTATAATAATTGGAATAATGAGGGAGTTAAAGTTATTATTAGAAAAGAGATTTGTTGATTTAAATCCAAAAATATTGTTAATAACAAAGGGAAGAATAACAAAGAGGAGAGTGAGTGAGTGAGAGAGAGAAAGTGAGAAAGAATGAGAGAGAAACAGAGCGCTTCCAAGAGACAACAGAGAGCTTCGAAATTAACCGGAAATTGGTTGGCGTCTTTCAATAAACTTCGCCGGACATGACTATCGGTAGATACACTTGAAACTGTTAAGCATTCCTCATGAATAAAATCTTCAATGTTTCCCATTTAAACAATGCTGACCGTTTATAGTGAATCTAACTATAGTGACTAGTGGATCATACCTGATGGAGAACCCCCATTCAATGCCAGCCTAGAAGAAAACTATTGTATTCAAGGTATCTATATTGACCAACGATCTATATTACTAGCTTAGTATTATAGATCGTTGGTATTGACGCTACTGAATTTGAGGGGAATGTGCTGATTGCGCCCAGCGGTCAAAATGTGTTTTTTGGGCACTCACAGATTGAACGTAGACGTAACAAAGTGGACGTCCGTGACGTCATCACCAGTAATGTCATTTCGCTCTCACTATAGTGAGGTTCACATTATAATGACAGTATTTGATCAACTTTGGTTTTGCTATCCTTGTCTATCTTTCGACAAAGCCGGTGGTACTATCCTTTTCTAGATCCACAACGGTGCCAATTATGTTTTTGACAGTGTAGAAATATTATTAATTAATCCAGAGAATCGGCATCGCTATTCTTCTATCTTTATCCACTGTCATTATAACGTGGACCTCACTATAGCAGCCGACATTACGTTCCCCGACTGAAGGAGCAAAATTCAAATTCACTACAGTATCCTAAGGATGCTTCAAGCAAAACACTACAATACGTTGTATTATGACAACGTATTAGCCTACTTAATGAGATACATATTTCTATTCTATAATTCCATTGTAATTGATATTGGAAGATTGGGCTAGAACCATAATTATTGTACGAACAATCATTCATTAAGATACGACCATCTTGAATGAATAATCTCTGTCAAATTGGTTCTAGCAAACACATCGTCTCAATCATTCATTCTAATGTTTCGACTTTTCATCTCTGAATTTTGTTTTAATGACAAAGACAATGTGGGTGATAGATGAAGATATATTTTTTGAATACTTAAAACCTTCAAACATTTATAACTTTCAACCTCCGTCACTCAGCGAAGCATTCATATCAACACTGTTCATTTTCTCACTCATGGTGACAGACTGAAAGAGTCAATATGTGCTAATTATCGAAAAGTTGATGGGGTGATGTGGTTTTGTCGAACCAAGGGATTCCCGGTCGTCAACCTTCTCAACATACTATCAGAGCTGGAAATTCGATGTATTCAAGATTTAAAAATTCGTTACAAGTCGAGATAAATGAATGGAGTCGAGTGGATACTAGTGCACTTGAGCACTTGAACTCCAATGGAGTGGATAACTTTTGGAGTCGAATAGGAAGGAATGGTCGTTATAAAGCAGGTGGTTGTATATACGGTTATATACGGTTCGATTATATTAGATTATATACGGTTATCACTTCGAGAGAGATTGATTGATTGAGTACTTTATTTATGTAGATTACAATATTAAACTGGCTTATACACTTATATACAATAGCTTACAATACAGCAAAATTATAGATGAATTTACATAATATAGACTAAGAAAATAATTGTTGAACTGTATATGATAAGAAAAAGCAATTTGTATTATAATAACTATAGATAATTATATTGTAATGCATGTACATAAATTGGCGGAGATTTGAACATATCAATGTCCATTCTTCGGAAAGAATATTAAACATTTGAGAGAGAGAGAGAGAGAGAGAGAGAGAGTGACAAAAAAAAATTCACTGGCAGTGATGACGTCACGACGTAAACCGTGTACGTGTGTATCGGAGCCATGTATCGCTCCCATTTGACCGCTGGGCGCAATCTGTGTATGTCCGTATTTGAGCTACGGTATTCAGAAAGTTAGAGAGGAAACGGATCAGGCAGAGAGAATTAATGTTGAAGACAGGAATAAGTGGGGCAGAGAAACCTCCCTATATCAGCTCTCCATATGAAAAACATGAATAGTTTCTCATACGACTAATAATTTTCTGTCATACTTACTCAATTGCAGCTGTTTTCCATGCATTAAATCAAGCCGGTAAACAGCTGTTTGCAGAACAATAAAACATGTGATTTTCATTACAGCATACTATACTGAAAAGAGATCATATGTTCTCTTCACAGTCGAGTATGTTAGGACTCTACTGAGTCCTTATAACATCTGAGTAATTAAAATAACTCAAATAATTAAAGAACTCATTTAAGGAGTTTCAAGTTATAGGAACTCATCTGAAATCTTATAATTTAGGCCTTTATTATTTTATTTGAGCTCGAACGGTCTGTCTGTTATGAACTAGGCGCTACGGGCTAGGTCATGTTTATAGAATGCAGTAGCTCGAGCAGCAGCAGGTAATGGTTTCTATTTCTCAGCAATATTATTCTTTCTCAGATAAGTATGACAAAAATATTGTACGTAGCTTGTACGGTAACGTATTTACCGCATTCGTATGATAATTCTGCCCGAAACTACGTTTCGGGCAGAAACAATCATACTTGTGCGGTAAATTATCGTTACCGGACTTGTTACGTAATGTACTATAAATTTGATCTCACTAAAGCAACTCTGTGATCATCAAAATAACCGTAAAAAATGTGTACGTTCTGTGTACAGTAAATTGTTCCAGTTCCAATCGTAAATTGTTCCATCACGTGACTAGTGCAAAATGTTTCCATGGAACGCCATTTCAAAATCGTTGGTTCAAGCTTTTGGCGCGCACATATAAAGTTGGTTTTACACTAAAATGTGTCAATGTGCCGTTTACTAGCTGCGTGAATGAAGAAAGGCTGTTTTACAAACCTACCGTCTAGAAAAGTGTAAATTTCTTTTATTCCATCACTCTAAAATTTTCTATCGAGAAAAATTCATGAATGGTTTATCAAACATTAATTGTTGGTTATGTATTCTATGCTATGCTATGGTAAACAAACTATCAGCGCATGCGCAGAGAAGCAAGCAGACTACAATAATCGACCAATGAGAGCTCAGATAATTGGAACAGTACCAGGTCGGACAATTTACCACACTTCGACTGTGGGTCAGAAAGATGGAACTGGAACTGGTTTCTGGAACAGAATCTGTCAAAATTCCTCCCATGGAACGCGGAACTTTTTACTTGGTAAATTGTGAATCGGACAATTTACCACATTCCATGTACACAGAACGGGCCCATTGGGTTTTTTCAAAATTACAGACTGACATCATTCTGACGCAATATAGCATTGCAGAACTACAAATTCACCATTACAGTACAAAAGCTCAATATACTTATTGACGAGTACATGAGACTGCACACAACATATACTTTCAAGTGCTAAAGCCGCTCTCGAAAATATTGGAATGCAACGACTTTGCAATACGAAGGGGACATTGAGATGTCTGGTTTCCCTATCGCATTCCCTGACTAGATAAAAAACTGAAGTGTGATCCCTCATTCTAATGGCAGTGCGGAGTTAGAAAAGGATAGCGTCCCCTGCTTAGTCTAATGATAGACAAGGATAGCAACACCAATGTTAATAGATTACTGTCATTATAACGTTGACCTCACTATATACGAAATGTGGTACAGACGAGCGCAGAGAGAGAAGGAGAAGTAGATGAAGAAAATGGAATAGAAGCAGACGAAGAAAAGGAGGAAGTAACGAAGGAAAAGAAGAGAAAGTACACGAAGAAAGGAAGAAGAAGACGATGGAGAAAAGGAGAAGTGGACGAAATATTGGAAGAAGGGTGAAGTAGAGGAAGAAGAAGAAGAAGAAGAAGAAGAAATGGGAGAAGAAGAAATACGAGGAAAAGGAGCAAGAAGTAGACGAAGAAAAGGAAGAAGAATGTCTGACTGGTTGACTTTGAAAGGCGGTGATCCAAACTACTTGAACTGTGAAGTGGTCCCCCCCCCCGCAACGGTTGAGTGGAGAAGATTTTGAGACTCTCAAAGAATCTCTTGGTCAACCCAGGAGACCCGGTTGAATTAAAAGGGACACCGTATTTCGTTTCATCTTTCTTCTTCTTCTTCTTCTTCTACCACTATTTGGTAGAGAGTTAGTGGGGAGGATATTTTTAATATTCTTTCCGAAGAATGGACATTGATCATTGATATGTCCAAAGCTCCGCCAATTTATGTAGATGCATAACAATATAATTATCTATAGTTATTATATTACAAATTACTTTTTCATATCATATACAGTTCAATGATTATTTTCTTAGTCTATATCATGTAAATTCATCTATAATTTTGCTGTATTGTAAGCTATTGTATATAAGTGTATAAGCCAGAATATATTGTAATCTACATAAATGAAGTACTCAATCAATTCTTCTTCATCTTATTACTCCTCTTTTTTATCTCCCACTGAATTTCCCTCTATTTCTTTCTCTTAATTTGCCTCCTTATCATATTCCTCTGCTATGGTTGTTTTCCTCTTCTTCTTGTTCCTCTTTTCCTTCATCATTTGCCCTTTTCTTAACTCCCCCTCTTTTACATAATATGGTCACTGTGACACCGGATTTCTTCTTGAACTTCTTCTCTTTTTTCTTCTACTTTACTTCCTGCGCAAAGTCATCTCCTTCCTCGTCTTCTTCTTCTTCTTCTTCTTATTCTTCTTCTCCTCCTCCTTCTCCTTCTATTTTTTTTTCTTCTTATTCTACTCTCTTGTTCACTTTATCGTTTTAATTCAACTGCACAGTAAAACTATTCAGATTGAGTGCAGTGGTCAGTGACAAAGAGAGAGAGAGAGAGAGAGAGAGAGAGAGAGAGTGGTCTAAGAAGGTAGAACGAAATAGAATCATGTTGAATGAGAGAGAAATAGTAAGAGAGACAGGAAGCAAGAGACACCCAAAAGGAAGTGGTGAATGTAACACACTTCAAACGGTTAACCTCAAAGTGAAGGTATCCCCTCGACTCAACAAGGTAAAACAAACTCAACCTGACGGTTTGCGTTCTACCTGCTTCAAAAAAAAGAATTGAAATGGTATTATTCATAGAATATACTGTTTTTGTAAGGGAAAAACAGTATAATAAAATTCATGAATCCCAAGTAATGAAAAGAGTTTGATCTCAGATAAAATTCGTTGTAGCATGGAAGAAGTGGGAGTGTGTCGATTAGACCAGGTTTCGTTTACACCAGGTCCTATTTTTCAATGAAGCTGGAAACCTGGTCTGAACGCACACCTCGGCTGAACGAAACAGAATGCTTCGATTAACCTAGTAGTTCGATTACAGTAGTAGTTCTAGAAAACCAGAAAACATCTAGGCGCCCAGACAAGCTGTTATAAGTTCTTTGCATCCTATTTGATAGCGCATAGAAATTGCATTCAATAAGGCATGCAATTTATAGTCTACACAGCTGCAGATTTTCCATCAAGTTACATTGGAATATTGAATTGCATGCGTCATGGCATGCGATTTATAGTCAACTCGACAGCTGATTTATGATGAATAATTCTATAGTATGATTTTTACTCTAATATTGGCGTATGAAGGAGGCTCCTTTTTCCTTTAATATTATCCTTGAAATGCGAAATTTCCATAATCCTTGTATATACGTCGACGCGCAATTTAAAAAGGAACATACCTGTCAAATTTCATGAAAATCTATTACCGCGTTTCGCCGTAAATGCGCTACATATTGTGATGAATCTTTTAAATAGATCTCATGAGAAGAGTGAAAATTGTGATTACCTTTTAAAATGAAAGAATTTGCTAAAGGAATAGTTCGCGACCGAGCGATAAAGCTTACTTATCAGTAACTGTATATTAGATAAGAGTACCGTTCTGTACTGAATATTTTCTAGAAAATTATTCAATAAAATTATAATTATTCTGCAAATAAAGCACGAATTATTATGAATGCTCATTGAATTTTGAGGTTACACTTTGTTTACTATCGATCAGATGTTTTTAAAGCAGTTCGAACGCAGCTGATGATTCAAAGTATTGTCAAATGTCATGCCGGCTTCACGCAAGGTATAATATCATTTCTAAAAATTATAAAAACTATCAATAAAGGACCAAGAATTTCGAATAAAAAATAAAAATGTATGTATTATCGTTGAAATTATTTATTATTTAAGAAATTATATTATAATGTCAAGTCTTATTTAACTAACTAGGTCATAGCATGAAATTATATTATTGATAAAGACAGCAGAAATTAATTATAACAATCTCAGACATAATAAAAATTGTATAAGAATATTAATTATTAATTATTACTTCAACTGAACCACATGGTAATTAAATCTCTTTGGCAAGCCTAAGCAATCATAGTGCATAGAAATAGCACCAAAAAGGTGATCGTTTGAAAGCAACACATGTTAATCTACTATCAGACAACAAACCTGCCTTATCATATACGCTAGCACATGTACATTGTATGAGAGGAACTATGTCTAGAAGATTAAGCAGTTTTAAGAATTATATAAATTGAATTATTATTGTAATTAAAGAAATTATATTCTCTTGCTGCCACTGACGTCACATCTACGTCACAATCGTTCTACAATGGCAAATTTTCATGCAAATTATTACATCGAGATTCTCAGAAGAAAGGTCTAGCCAAGAAGCTTAGAGAACGACAGCACTTCCCTTTTGAAATCCTCACCGTTCAGATCTCTTATAGTTACCAAGACCTATTCGTAAAAAATTCTTGTTCGATTTTATATGTTTTATTTGTGAGCAATATTTTAGGCCAATCTATTGTTATTTGTAAATTATTTTCATCAATCGATAAATTTAAAAGTTTAAAGTTAAATTATCCCTTAATTAATTTGGTGAAGGAGATATTTAAATTAAAATTCCTCACGTGCTGAGACCGAAGCCTGGATTGCTGCCGACCAAACGATTGTGATCTAAAGAAGAAAACCACGACCGCCAAGGAATTTCACGTGAGTTATAAGTTTAAAGGGGCCCCAATCTACGCTTCAAAAAATATTACAGTGCAGAAACATAAATTTTTTCTTCGTTAAATTATTGGCCACGCCGACAAGCGCTTATTAGTTATTAAGAGCCTAGAATTTATTCATATTGAATTTATAAGAACTTGTAGTTGATTGACTATCCTCCGCTGCCAGAACCACGATCCCCGAGCATTTTAAAAATATTTTATAACTCATTTTTCACTATTTTTTCAAAACTGTTAAATTTTATCAATTGTAAAATTCTGTCGAATCACGCATGGTATCATGCAAGTACAAGAAAATTGCTAATCATTTTTGTTATGTTAAACCACTTTCAATCTGTGAATTATATTCTGAATCTGCACTGTGAGATCATATATTTTATTATATATATTCCAGTTTGTTAATTCGTTTTCTGAGTCGATTATTCTTAAGCCTGTCAATTATTGTGTCTGATACGTTCTATATCATCAAGAACGATCGAATACGATCATTGGAATAATTGAATTAAGCTGGATATGGAACAGGTCTAAGTGGATGTAGTGAGTGGGGTCAGATCGAGATATTTATTCTTTGTCCTTACCTGCTCATATATCAGCTTTTATCTGTTACCAACCTCGACTTAGGAGCGAACACATCAATTGTACAGCAGATGCAGCGAGATCATATAAATTCCTACAATAGAGCTTAAAACCGACAAGACTCTGTTCTCGAAGTATATCTGAACGATATTTGGTCCAAATACCGTATTTTAATCCTTCAGAACTTATTAGAGACGCAGTCCCGTAAATTATCTACATCGGGATTTTTGCTCGACCTGTATGATTTTGTATGCTCATTCTTCACAGGTAATAACTTTAAGGTATCCGTATTCAGTGTTTAGCGTCCGCTACCCTACTTATAAAAATTTCATCACTATACAATCTGTCATTAGAAGAATCAAGGGTGAGCGAGCGTTTAGGCCTCCCGCGATTCCGACAATTGCATTGAATCTTGTAGTGAATCAATCAGTCTGGTGTTCACTCAGCGTCCACGCACGCAATTGCAAAATTTATAACCTCAACACCGTGATTTAGTACAAGATTCACCCTACATGTGTGAAGCCTTCAAAAAACGCACCACAATATAAACATATAAAAATTTAAACATTAAGAGGAATGCCAAACCGTCGACTTGAATCATAAGCTGCGTACACATATACGCTCTTCCAACCCGCACCGAGCACGCTCCTCCCTCGTACCGCCCTCGTACCGCCCTCGTTCCTCCATCGAACTACAGTCGCGCCGCCAAGCGCACCCATCATGAACGTTACGGAAGATGTTAGATCTTCTCGCGTTCCCCGGTCGAACCACTGTTGCTCCCCGGTCGATCATCAATCGCTCTGCTGGAGTGACGTTCGGTTGCGGAGCAGAGCGAAAGTCTGTACGCACCTTTAGACCTCACTTCGCTCGGTAAATTATATTCTATTGTTTTTTTTTTAAAAAAAAAGCAGTAAAGTTGTATAGTGTGGGTGTTGAATCGTGAGATGGATCTTCGGTTGCATTTAGTGTGAGTCATAATATTATGATTAAAATACTGCCCACACTTTGAGAACCAGGTGACACTGGATTTTTTTGTGTTAATTTAGTGAGCTCATCAGTGTTAAATGATGGATTCATTCTTTAGATGCTTTGAATTTATGAAGGAGAAAAAGAAGAAGAAGAAGAAGAAGAAGAAGAAGAAGAAGAAGAAGAAGAAGAAGAAGGAGGAGGAGAAGTGGGAAAATAAAAGAAGAAGGAGGAGAAGGGGATGATGGCGAAGAAGGAGAATAAGAGGTAAGTAGTAGCAGAAGGAGAAGGAGAAGGAGGAGAAGGAGGAAAAGGAAAAGACGATGGAGAAGAAGAATTAGTAAGTAGTAGCAGAAGAAGGAGAAGGAGGAAAAGGAGAAGGAAAAGAAGGAGGAAGAGGAGGAAAAAAGGAGGAGAAGGTGATGATGGGGAAGAAGGAGAAGAAGAAGAAGATGGAGAAGAAGGAGGAGGATAAGGATGAGAAGACGAAGAAGAAGGAGAAGAAGAAAATGAAGCAAGGATACAAAAGGTTTGAACTGATGTAATAAGCAAGTCGCGTCCATGACAGAAACTGCCTCTTTTGTTGTCAAACAATTGAAGATGTCCAGACTCCTACACATCTACAACTCTGACCGCAGGCTTATTCTCCTCCTACGCCTACTCATCCTTCTCTACAGCATTCTTCTCCTTCTTCTTCTTCTTCTTCTTCTTCTTCTTTCTTCTCTTCCACTTCACCACCTTCTCCTCCCCCTCCCTCGCCCCACCATCACCTCCTCCTCCACTTCTTCATCCTCATGCACCATTCTTCCTTTTGCACATTTGTTTAACCAGCTGTCCTGCTATTCAATTAATAATTCGATTCCTTGGAGGTATCTGTCTCTCTCTCTCGCTTTCTCCCTAACTATCTATCTCTTTCCTGAAGCAACATTAATCAAAATTAATTAATATTCAATTAGTGTCCGCCACCATAGCTTGACAGTTGACAACGTCACCTTTTGAATTTGTAAACATACGTGGGTGAGATGATTATTATTTGGTTGTTCATTCTCATTGTGTCTTGATTATTCTTGTATTATAAATAATAATTATTCACGAAAATCCAAATAAAATTATGTAAGTCACCCAAAAGACTTTCTTTCTCATCGATTTCCATCTGTATTCTTGTTTTGTAACATGGGAATATCAAGAAAGTAAAGTTTACATCAAAGTTGTCGAGCAAATGTTTCCCCTCCTTATGAATTTCACCAGATTGAACTTAACTTTGCAAACACATGTAACACATAACTTAATTGCCAAGTTATGTTCAGTTTGAAGTCACGTTTCACCAGAGTTGTCAACTGAGATTTCAATGGAATTTGGAAAATTGAATCCAATTCATTTAAAAGCATAGCATCATTTAACCCTTCAGGATAATTAATTAGAATACAATGTTACTGAGATCATTTACCTCTGCAGCATAGGGACACAGTGACTAAGGATGTTCATATCCATTTATACAATACAAGCCATCAGGCTCGCTTCGCTCACCATATCCGTCTAGCCAAGGGGCTCCGCCCCCTGGACACCCATCTGGATCGTCCGAAAATGAGATCAGCGGGCTCGCTTCGCTCGCCTGCATTTTACATTTGAGCATGCTTCATTCCATCAGAAAGTCAAAGTACTGAGAAAACGCAGTGAAGCTGAGAAAAACTGTCTATTACTTGATGAAATAACTGAGAAAACGCAAAAACCGCTAATTTTGGGTGTATCTTTGGCGTTATTTCAAATTCCTTCTAATACAACATTATTACACCCCAGCTGAGCTTCTGTAGTAAATTTGAACATTTTCTGTTCATTTGTTCTCGATAAAGCTGAGAAAGCGCAAAGAAAAAACGCTAATTTTGGGCGTATCTTTGACGTTATTGCAAATTCCTTCTAACACAACATTATTACCCCCTAGCTGAGCTTCTTTACTAAATTTGACATTTTCTGTTCATTTGTTTTCGATAAAGCTGAGAAAACGCTAAAAAACGCTGGAAAGACGCAGATTTTGGGCGTATCTTTGGATTTTTTTTCAAATCCGTTCTTAGTGGGCCTCTAAAGGGCCAACTGAACTTACCTACCAAATTTGAACATTTTTCGTCCAATAGAATTTTAGTTCTGCGATTGAGTCAGTCAGTGAGTGAGTGCCATTTCGCTTTTACATATATAGATATAAGACTATCAGGTAACCCTTATAAGGATATAAAAAACTTGACAATTTGACCGACTGAAATTTTGAAGAATTCAATATAACCATCATTGGTAAATTAAGAATCTACATGCTAAATCTCAAGTTAATCAGTCCAGTAATTCACACGTAATGATACGTCATTCATGAATTTCCTATCACGTAGGTGAATAAGCCAATTCTTTCTCATACTATAATAATTATATGGGTTAGAACAAAACCTACTATTACTTCTATTGAGTAATAGTAGTTTTTGGTTAGAACCAATACCTCCGTAAACAAAGACATAGTGCATTCTGGTGACGTCAGCACAGGTAGGGCTCCTAACACCAATAAACGTTTGTTGATTTCAACTGATCTATATCAGCTAATGTTTTTATTGGTGTAGGAGCCCTACCTGTGCTGACGCCACCAGAATGCACTATAGCTTTGTTTACGGAGGTAGTCGTTAGAGCCATTGTCATTGACACTATTCAATATATATTATAGATAGATTTTAATATGGATAAAGACATATATTATAGATATTATATAATTACTAGTAGTTCTGTGAACAGTAGACCTCATGCAGTATTCTCATCCACAAGTACCTGATTCAAACTATAGACCTTATGGAAATACAGCAATAGACTGGCTTCTCCACACATCTGTGTTATCACTTGTCAGTTGATTTATGATGAATATATTCTATAGTCTGATTTTTACTCTAATATTGGTGTATGAGTGAGGCTCCTTTTTCCTTTTATATTATCCTTGAAATGCAAAATTTCAAAAAAACCTTGTATATACGTCGACGCACAATTAAAAAAGGAACATACCTGTCAAATTTCATGAAAATCTATTACCACGTTTCGCCGTAAATGTGCAACATATAAACATTTAAACATTAAGAGAAATTCCAAACAGTCGACTTGAATCTTAGACCTCACTTCGCTCGGTCAATAAGTTTGTGTATCGGCCTACATTAGCTTATCGTTATGTGGGCTCACATATGCATATATACTGTATATCCTTTTTCCTTTCATATTATCCTTGAAATGCAAAATTTCCAAAAACCTTGTATATACGTCGACGCGCAATTAAAAAAGGAACATACCTGTCAAATTTCATGAAAATCTATTACCGCACTTCGCCGTAAATGCGCAACATATAAACATTTAAACATTAAGAGAAATGCCAAACCGTCGACTTGAATGTTAGAGCTCACTTCGCTCGGTCAATAAATTTGTGCATCGGCCTACATAGCTTATCGTTATGTGGGCTCACATATACTGTATATCCTCTACCCTGAAGGTCAGTGTCAAGATCCATGATGAGTCCCACTTTCAGCATTGGCTAAATGGAAAGCATTGATATTATAATGTAGACAAAGCTGACAATTTGATGGGAATCTGACTCAGGCTAGCTTACAATACAGAGCCGAATCAAGTGGGCGGATGTTCAGTATTAGAGAATCTTAGCCACCCCTCCTCTTCCACTCGACTAACCCCCTCCTTACTAACAATCACCCCTCTCCCACTCCATAATCTAGGATAATCTGTCCGCGGTCACAATATGTGGGTGCACAACGAGATAACGATCTTGAAATGATGTTCAGATCCGTCTAGGTTCTAGGTTATCTATATTATCTATAGAATAGAATTATCTATAGTAAGTTTCATGGAATAGAATAGGATGAGTGCCTTCATTTTTGATCTAGGAGGGCGAAGTTAGGGCGCAGTCAGCCCTCTCTTACACTTAACCCTCAATAGTGAAGTCTATGAGCCTGTGTTTCCAGTAAACAGAACTAACCTTAAAACTTCAATACTTTTTAACAAATAAACACAAAAACACATATTGATACTTTTTTAATAAATAACAATACTTCTTAAACTTGATAGCCTACGGTACGACTCTTCTCTACTAGCTTGAGACTGTTTTCATTAGTATAGTAGTGGTAGAGTAGAGTGAGAAGCGGTGGTGGGGGAAGGCAAGTGGTAGAGTACTATCCCACGGTGCTATCACACTCTACTCTACGAAAAACTAGTACTCTACCATGACTCTACTCTACCATGAACGTTCTCATTGGGAGAGTTCACAAGATAGTTAGTACTTGCCCAGGGAACTCCACCACTAACTCTACTAATGAAAACCAGGCTTATATTGTATTATAGATTGATTGATAATCTGCCAGGAAATTCTATTTTGTATGATTTAAATAATACTTTTTGTATAAGGTAATAATACATTTACATCATTGAGATAAATACAGCGTGATTCAAAAAGAATGCCACAACTTTGAAAATCTGTATTTAAGCAAGGAAACATAATAGAAACTTGGTTATAAATCAAAATGAAGAGTATTGAAATAAGTTTTTCCCCACTAGAAAACAAGTTCACAAATGTTCAATGTGACCCCCTCCAGTCACTCGAGTGATATAAATACAATACTCGAACTCGTTGCACACTCTCAGTAGCATATCGGGCGTAACAGTTTGTATAGCTGCTGTTATTTCTTGTTTGAGCTCCTCAATGTTAACTGCTGGTAGAGGAGGTCGATACACTTCATCTTCAACGTACCCCCACAAAAAAAAGGGAGGGGGTAAGCTCAGGGCTTCTTGGAGGCCAGTGATGAAGTGCTCTGTCTCGAGCTGCTTAGCAGCCGATCCATTGCCTCGGATAGTTTTCATTCAAATAGGCACGGACAGATGAGTGCCAATGGAACTAACTAAGGAACTAAAAAAACTTCAGAGCTTCCTCGATTCGATGACAGATAGTGCTTTACTCTCCATTTATTCTCTGCAGATTTATCGATTTTCAAAGTTGTGGTATTCTTTTTGAATCACGCCGTACTTTGATACTCCATCATATTTCTGAATACCGTAGTCTACAATACAATCAGATTAGCAACGGTGCAGAGCTACAGAAGGATAGAATATAGAGCTATCTGCTTTCATAGGAAGTCATTGACATGAGAGCACTCAAAATCACTTGAGTGGGCAACAAACCTGTGCGGTTGACGATGATAATTATCATTAATAATTGATTCATTAATTTGCATACAATTGATTTACAGAGAGGTCACCGAATAACATAATTAAGAATTGAGCAACGCAGCATGAATATTCCGACCGACATTAACGCTGCTGTGATTTCAATTCTTTTCTAGTCTGCATTAAAATATTTCGGTTGAATTTTTTATTCTTCTGTTGATGACGATGATGATATGATTGACCGAGCGAATTGAGGTCTAAGATTCAAGTCGACGGTTTGACATTTCGCTTAATGTTTAAATGTTTGAATGTTTATGTTTATATGTTGCGCATTTACGGCGAAACGCGGTAATAGATTTTCATGAAATTTGACAGGTATGTTCCTTTTTAAATTACGCGTCGACGTATATACAAGGTTTTTGGAAATTTTGCATTTCAAGGATAATATAAAAGGAAAAAGGAGCCTCCTTCATACGTCAATATTATAGTGAAAATCAGACTATAGAATTATTCATCATAAATCAACTGTCGAGTTGACTATAAATTGCATGCTATGACGCATGCAATTCAATACCCCAATGTAACTTGGTAAAAAAATTAGCAGCTGTGTAGACTATAAATTGCATGCCTCATTGAATGCAATTTTTATGCACTATTAAAATAATAGGATGCAAAGATAAGTTCTTTGCATCCTATTATAACAGCTCGTCTGGGCGCCTAGATGTCTTCTGGTTTTCTCGCGCTAAATTCCGGAAAGCATTATATATGATAATTAAATCTTGTGTAAGCATGATCTGATCAAATAAATCGTTAGTGTATCAGTGTGGATGTGCTTATGGTTTGGGATGTCGTTATAACTGCGCGAGGTCTACTGTTCACAGAACTACTAGTATTGATGATGATGATGATGATGATGATGATGGTGATGATAATGATGATGATGATGGTGATGTTGATGATGATATCAATGATGATGATGATGATAATGATTGTTCACATCAATCTTTCAACAGGACTGGCATCAATACACTTCTACAATATGAGAATAGAGAGTTGATTATATTTCTAACAATATTTCTATAATATATGGTCTACAAACAATTTGGCAAGAGTGTAGAGTTGGAAAAGGATAGAGCTGGATGCATTGTGTAATGACAGACAAGGATAACGAAGCTATCTTAATACCGGGTGATTTTTTAGTCCTGTTACCCTATTTTTAATACATGGTAATTTTTCCCTAATAAAGGGAAATTTTGTTTTGTTGCACGAAGTTGGTAGCCCTACTCACTCAGTATACACAAGGCAGTGCGAGTTTATTATACTTAAGCTGTGTAACATTTTGTGATGATTCCGGTCGTGTTATGAATAGAATGTCTTTTACCATAGAACAACAAGAAGAAAGGGTTTATGGCCTCAAGGTCTCCAGACCTCACACCCCCTGATTACTTTTTGTGGGGCTACATTAAGTCTGAGGCCTTCAAAAACAATCCTCACAATATTGATGAACTGAAAGCCAATATTACAGACTTAATCACGAATATTTCCAATATAACTCTGATAAAGGTTTCTGCTAATATGGTGAAAAGAGTCTGAGCGTGTATAACCTCAATGGGTGGACATTTTGAGCATATGGTATAATAATTTTAAGTAACTAAGAAATGTGAGTAATAAAATATCAATTTTCTTTTGTAAATAACATATATTATTTTTTTATTAATACCCAAATTTCCATTTATAAATTACATCAAAAGGTGGGTAACAGGACTAAAAAATCACCCTTATGTAGGATGCTGACTTCTAGGCTGGAAACACACGAGGCATTGCTTTTTCAGACGAATCGGCACGTCACGAAAGAATAGGATGCTCTCCGATGATTGGCTGATTGGGTTGATGCATCGAGAATCAGCCAATCGGAGGGAGTCCTGTCCTGTCGTGCTGACAACTCTGAAAAACGCCTTGTGTATTCTAGCCTAAACCGTGAATCTCACTGTAAGTAATTCAAATCTATAGTGAGGTCCACGTTATAATGGCAGTGTTTGATTAGCAATGGTATTGCTATCCTTGTCTATCATTCAACAGAGCGGATAGCACTATCTCTTTCTCTCTTTCTCGCTATGAGGAAAATAGTAGAGCAACGAAATGAGAAAGAAGAAAAGTAAAACGAATTAAAGCAGAACCCAGCTTGCAAGCACACCCGGGCACTCACTTCCACTTCGATTTTAGAAAACTGGGCAGTTGTCCAATATTGAACCCTGTTTCCCTGCTCACTCACCCCCCGCCATCCCCTAAAATACTTGCCGGACTTTTGGGTTTTGTCGGTCTCACCAATAATAATTGGAAGCCACCACCCACCTACGATGAGTAGATAGTATAGAGAGGCCTCCACCGACCGCTTAGAAACCAGTAGAGAATAGAGTGGCCACACCAACCGCTTAGAACCAGTAGAGAATAGAGTGGCACGAGGGCAAAACTTGGAACAGCAGCACTTGGGATAACAGTGAATTAGGCCACTGATTCCCCCCCCCCCAAAAAAAAAGGGCACATCCCCCAAAAGGGCCACGTACCCCAATTCCACAAAACGGTTGGCACACTCAAGTTTTATTAATCGATTCCGAAATATAATAGAGGCGAAATTACGCCCACTAATCCTATTCCTATGACACCGGCAGAATTTATTCACCCACCTTATACTACAACTTGGGCACTTCTTAATAGAATTCGAATCCACCCCAGAAATAATAATTATCTAATCGAGCACAGTCGAGTGGTTCTACCATAACTGAACCGAAAATATATTATACCTAATGGTGCCTACCTACATCTGATACCTAACGTTGTAATAAGGTATCTCGTATTTGGAGGGTCTTGGGTAAACCAATGTAAACTGAGGGGTGTCTCTTCTCTTCCATTTTCAGCTAGCTGAATTCTTAAAATAAAGCAGCTTAGAGTCTCGCTGCAGACAATTTCCACTCGTGGTTAATGAATTTAAATCAATACTTACTAGTAGTTCTGTGAACAGTAGATCTCGCGCCCCTTAAGTTACATTGACCTGTTGTAATGTTTTCTAAAAAATTAATAACAAATTTATCAATTCAAAATGTCTAGAAAAAATCCTAAATAAACATAGAGCTTTCTGTCCTATATCGTACCGTGACGTGTCGTCCCGGAATGTGAATGTGAGCGCTGTTATCAGGTCTGGCTGCAACTGTCTACAACGTTGATGGAAAGATACATTTTCAAGATGTTCCATGTTTTTGAACGGGTAGTATTATAGTCAACTGTATACTAACGTTGATGGAAAGATACATTTTCAAGATGTTCGATGTTTTTGAACGGGTAGTATTATAGTCCACTAGACAGCTGATTCATGATGAATAATTCACTCCAATATTGGAGGAGGCTCCATTTTCCTTTTATATTATCCTTGAAATGCAAAATTTCCAAAAACCTTGTATATACGTCGACGCGCAATTTAAAAAGGAACATCCAATTTCCAAAGGAAACAAAAGGAATGTCCAATTTCATGATAATCTATTACCGCGTTTCGCCGTAAATGCGCAACATATAAACATTTAAACATTGAGAAGTGCCAAACCGTCGACTTGAATCATAGACCTCACTTCGCTCGGTCAATAACAATGGCTATAGAGAGGTCCACGTTGTAATAGCAGAATCTG
Organism: Nilaparvata lugens; assembly: GCF_014356525.2. Lineage (NCBI taxonomy): Eukaryota > Metazoa > Arthropoda > Insecta > Hemiptera > Delphacidae > Nilaparvata > Nilaparvata lugens. The sequence goes on from NC_052505.1 coordinate 92,311,831, forward strand.
ATTGATATTGGTGTTGCTATCCTTGTCTATCCTTGTATCATCTTTGTATCATCTTCCTAGAGTGAGGTCTACGTTGTAATGGCAGTATCTGATTGACATTGGTGTTGCAATCCTTCTAACCTGCAATTTTCTTGCTAGGTAATGTTGTCATAAAGATTTTTAACAATGTAGAAATATAATTAATTAGCAAAATCTCAATAATTGAGAACACAATAACCGATTCTCTAGCTTGCCACTGCCTTCTATAGACGGTATCTATCGTAAAATTTCTAAAAAGAAATTATATAATAATTATTTTATCATAATTATTATATTAAATTATATTTGTAATTATTATAAAAATTCAATATTGAATCGTTGAAAAATATATTCACTTATGAATAAAATATAATTGATTACTTTGAACAAGAATGAAAAGTTCAAATATACCTATCGTCTAAAGAAGGCAGTGGCAAGCCAGAGAATCGGTGACGCTGTCCTCCTATCTTTCTCCACATCCAATATAACATGGACCTCACTCGAGGAAGATGATACAAGGATGGTAGACAAGGATGTATTTATGTTCTGTATTGGAGATATTATGTTCTGTATTGTATAGATACATTTTTTGGACTCAAAATTGTGTAAGAATTATCATTTAAGTTACGTAAGTAGCATAACCTTTAGACTGTGTATTCCAAATTAAGGTTTGAAGCAGTTTTGGGCAAATGCCTGTTGTTTTTACCTGAATTGTATTTGCATATGAATAAATAAATAAATAACCAGTGTTATCTATATCATACCTTACCTGGATATAATATGTTATGCATTTAAAAACAGAATGATATTGTAATGAAGTTTGTAACTTATTCTACACCCTTACATCTGAGCCTATTTTTTCCCTATGAAAATTAGAATATTCCAATCACTTCATTTGTTAGAAAGGATTTTTCTAATTGTTATTGATAAGATTTGTTCCCTATTTGGAAAAAGGTAGGCCTAACTGTCCCTATTATTATATTCCCTATTCTTGGGAAAGTATTATGTTCCTTCTCCAAAATGTTACTTGGCGGTGTTTCCCTACTCGGAAAGACATCCACTTTGTTCTGACGGCGTCGTTTAAATAAATATAACGTTACGCTTGTAACTGAGCGTTACTCGATCGATAAAGCTTTGTCTTCTGCTATACTAACGTTCTATCGTTCGTTGCAAACCGTAACGTCTTCATAGCAACAGAATTACACTTACAAAGAATTCCTCCGAAATCCTAGCAATTTTATAAAAGGTATGATATATAACAAAAATCGTAACAAAAAAAAACATAGCCATCGGTTCTAGGACAAGAAAGTAATATCGCAACGTACTATAATGAGGTTCACGTTCTAATGACAGTGAAAAAATATAAAAAATACGTTGCCAATTTCTGTCATGCCACTGCCATCTGTAGAGAATAGCTGATACCGGTATATCTGATATTTGATCGAACGAAGTGAGGACTAAAATTCAAGTCGACGGTTTGGCATTTCTCTTAATGTTTAAATGTTTGAATGATTAAATGTTTATATGTTGCGCATTTACGGCGAAACGCGGTAATAGATTTTCATGAAATTTGACAGGAATGTTCCTTTTTTAATTGCGCGTCGACGTAAATACAAGGTTTTTGGAAATTTTGCATTTCAAGGATAATATAAAAGGAAAAAGGAGCCTCCTTCATACCCCAATATTAGAGTAAAAAAAGACTATAGAATTATTTATTCATCATAAATCAGCTGACAAGTGATTACACAGATGTGTGAAGAAGCCAGTCTATTGCTGTATTTCCATAAGGTCTATAGTTTCAATCAGGTACATGGTGGATGAGAATATTGCGTGAGGTCTACTGTTCACAGAACTACTAGTATAGTAGGAGAAAATAGGTTATGTTCCATACACTTGAATTCAGGTCAAATTTTCAGTCCAAATATTTGAAAACAGAAAAGTTCTAATTTAGATTGTTTACAAACCAAATTGAATAACAAAATAACACTCACTAATCACTTGAAACTGTAAAATAATGATTAACTTTGAATATTATGATAATTATACCATGTGATGTCAACAAATCAGATTATTTTGATCGAGTCTATTAAAATTTCTATATTTCTCGCGAGATACGGTAAGCTGATTGATTACACAGCTGATCTCCCACACAGGCACACGCATCTTCTGTTATCGACAGACGACGAAATTATAATCGTTTTTTAAAGGATGAATAATTATTATCCTTTTCATGTCCTTCAGCGAGTTTTCCCAGGGATGAGACCAAGTGCAATCGAATTTTCATATCATAAACCTATTTTCCAAATTTCGTGAAAATCGTTAGAGCCGTTTTCGAGATCCGGTGGACATACATAACCAGATAAACATATACAGAAATTGCTCGCTTAATATAATATGATATTGCAATGAATACTGTTCCAAGCACAGAAGAATTAGATTTCTATTTTCTACTATTTATTGTTTATTCTACTATTATTATTATCATTTTCTACTATAGTGAGGTCCACGTTATAATGACAGTGGATGAAGATAGAAGAATAGCGATGCCGATTCTCTGCATTAATTAATCATATTTCTACACTGTCAAAAACATAATTGGCACCGTTGTGGACCTAGAAAAGGATGGTACCACCGGCTTTGTCGAATAACAGACAAGGATAGCATAACCAAAGTTGATCAAATACTGTCATTATAACGTGGACCTCACTATAGTCTAAATTATTATTATTATTAACTTGTCTATCATGGTACAGATGAGTCGATAGCAAATTAAAATGATAGTAAGTTACCTATCACTCGAAACAGTTACTCCCACCACCAAAATCGAGATTTTTCACTGACCAATAGGATTGTTTGTGGGACGGAACTGATAGAATGATGAATTGCCAATGCTGCTTTCTGATTGGCTGACAAGAAAGTTGCCTGAGTAACATAGCTGTGCGTTGATTGGTCAAGCAGTTTTGCGGAAGGGCCAGTAGGCAGCTGAACTGTGCTTCTTCAGAGGTTGATGTTCACTTGAGATTCATATTAACGATTATGTTCTATTGTGAGGTCCACATTATAATGGCAGTATTTGATAAACATTGATGGTGCTATCCTTGTCTGTCATTCGACAATGCAGATATCGCCAGCCTTTTCTAGCTCTACAACGTTGTCAGATCGTTTTTAACAAGGAATGAGGAATATTTATTTTATTTTATCGATTCATTAGTGGATTCAATTACAAATCATATGAATATGATTGCGAAAAAACAACAGGCTTGGCCCAGAACTATTCTATTCCGAAATTTTGATAATTTATACATGTCAAAAAATAGGTTATATGTCTCATTAAGAAAACATTCATCTCAATATGAAAATTTACTATTTAAATAATAGAATATATATTCTCTTGACGAATAAAATATAATCGATTATTTTAAACAAGAATGAACAGTTAATATTATTACTGAATGAAAAAGACTAAGATTTCTTAGTCTTTTTCATTCAATATGAATAATTACCACAATATCAACTTCTCAACTACACAAAAAGTAATATTATTATATGATATACCGGTATCAACTATCTTCTACAGTGAATGAAAAAGACTAATAAATTGTCAAAAACCACAGATTTATTGATACTTAGAAAGACCGGATTCGGTTATTACACCATTGTCAATCTCTGATAAACTAATTTCTTTATCTTTGTCATTCAATATGAATAATTACCACAATATCAACTTCTCAACTACACAAAAAGTATCTTGTATAGAATGCAGTGGCAAGGCAGAGAATCAGCAACTCTGTTCTCCTATCTTTCTCCACTGCTATTATAACGTGGTCTCACTAGAGTGCCCAACGTTTATGTGGGTTCCCAACCACCGGCAGCGATTTTCAATTACTTCATCTACCAAACTTATCATGAAAATTAATTCGGTTTTGGTGAACTAAAGGTGCGTTTTTGCTCTGCTACGCAACCGGACGTCACTCGAGCAGATCGATTGATGATCGACCGGGGAGCAAGAAGTTTGTGTATTTAAGACGTTCAGAGTTTCCAGTTATGGATGAACATGTATATTCCACACTCGTCGAAATCTTGCTGATAAATTAAAAGAGCCCTTCACAAGAAGTAGAGTGGCCTCCTTACATGCTTTTGCTAAGGGACCACGACTTTTCAATAAACGCAATCTGATATGTCAGATGCACCCAGTTACATTTGTTTAAGAATAGACTTAATCGCTTCTATGAAGAAAAACGTTTAATAGAGGTGTAATATTATTTACATTTTTTTGCTGTCTTCATTCAAATGTAATTTATTGTTAAAGATTCGTAATCCCATCTTGTGAAAAGCACACTGATTATTGTATAATTTACTTATTGTTTGATACCTCAAAATTGTTATTGTATTATAATTAAGTTGACTCAACTAGAGAGCGAGACATCCCTCATCGCAGGTTTAGCCTAAAGAGGGATGCACTGTGGTTTTTTCTGTTACATGCTTAATATTATTATCTATGTTTCATTATTATGCTTAAGGTATGTATTTGTATTACCAATTGTAATGTTCAACCATTATGTTTAATGTATGTATTTGTATTACCAATTATTGTAAAAATGCAGTGAAATAAACGAATTATATTATTATAAAATAAGAGTGGCACGCTAGAAGAGCTAACATCTCCCGTAACGTTCATGATCGGAGCGATTGCGGAGCGTGCGTGGAGCGAGTGCGGAGCGTGTTGGAGGCGCGTATATCTGTACGCACCTTAACTAGAACAAGATACAAATCTAAAGGGTGCAACACAAATAAGCCTACGTTCCAGTAGAAACAACAGATGCTCTGCGAAGGTTACGGTGAAGTCATGCATAGCTACCACTGTAACAACTTAGAAATCCCCTCGTCATAAAGATGCTCTGCGAACGTTACGTTATGAGACATCCATCGCTACCAGTGTAAGAGCTTTGATTATCCCCTTGTCATACAGATGCTCTGCGAACGTTATGTTACGTTAGGGGACATCCATCGCTACCACCGTAACAACTTTGATATCCACACAGAACGTTATCTGTGAACGTTACGTTACGAGACATCCATCGCTACAAATGTAACACCTCTGATATCCCCTTGTCAAACAAATGCTCTGCGAACGTTACGTTACAGCAAATCCATCGCTACCACTGTAACAACTCTGATATCCCCTTGTCAAACAAATGCTCTGCGAACGTTACGTTACAGCAAATCCATCGCTACCACTGTAACAACTCTGATATCCCCTTGTCAAACAAATGCTCTGCGATCGTTACGTTACGGGACATACATAGAAATCACTGTACTAACTTTGAAATCCCCTTGTCAAACAGATGCTCTGCAAAGGTTACGGGACATCAATCGCTATTACTGTAACATCCTCATATCTCGCTGAAATGGCTTACTATTTCCCCTAGGGGATGAGAAGGGAGACTGGAGCCCCTATTACATGCACTTGTAACAACGGCAATTGTCATTCCAACAATGAGGATACTTGAACAAATGTACAGGAATAATGTCACTCGGCTAAAGTTTGTGGATCCTTGTGCCTTTGCTATAATATAACTTCCAGGTGAAATCCTGCTTTGTCATTGACCGAGCGAAGTGAGGTCCAATATTCAAGTCGACGGTTATGCATTTCTCTTTATGTTTTTATGTTTATATTTATGTCCGCATTTACAGTGGAAAACAGCAATAGATTTTCATGAAATTGACAGGTATGTTCCTTCTTGAATTTCGCGCACGTATAAGTTAAAATAGGTTTTAGAATTTGCCATTTAAAGATAATACAAAAGGAAAAAGGAGTCTCCTTCAAACCCAAATTACCTTAAAAATCAGACTTTAGAATTATTCATCATAAATCAGCTGTCGTGTGGACTATTAATTGCAAGCGTGAGGCATGCAATTGATAACTCGAAGTAGCATATTATTTTCTCCCGACTTTTCTCTGCTTTCAACTTGGTAAGCTTTTGATGATAGTAGCATAGTGCTTACAACAAATTATTGTCGATACAATAACCCAAACAGCAATTATTATTTAGTAACACGATATGCCGGCCGTCAAGCACTGTCGTTAATGATCTGGAGATTATCAAAATAAGTTATTGAGGTATCTTTATTTCAAAAAGATAATAGGCTACATTTTGTCCAATAGCTTTTTCCACTGAAATTCGAGGTCAACGTTCAAAAATTAAAAACCAGAAGATCCATTAATGTTATATGAAATTCTAGGATAAGACTTAATATGCTATTTCAAATACCGTTTGTCAGAACCGCTCACCATTTCAATTCCTACCTGAATATAGAACAATAGCATAGCCACCTCTAATACAGGCCCCGGCCTACGATATTGCAACGTCGCAGTGTATGCCTAGAATCTAAGGTGCGTACAGATTCACGCGCCGCAAACATGAGCAATCCTTTTAATCAGCTGATGTCAAGCTTTTAATATCTGTATCTTACCGTTTCTGTAAAAATACCGATATAGTCAGCTGATTGAAGTGAATTGCTCATGTTGCGGGCGTATATCTGTACACACCTTTATACATGATTGGTGAAAAGATTTTAAGAAATACCAGCTGATCTCTTTCACCAATCATGTATTAGATTCTAGTCCTACACTGCGAGGTTGCAATATCGTAGGCCGGGGCCTTGTATTAGAGTGACTATGACAATAGACTCACCCATTCCTTGACCCCTCATACTATGACCGTACAATACATCAACAAATCTTGTGAAACATTATGTTGCTCAATGACGATTAATTATTATACAGTCAGGACGGACATAATTCACTCAATGTATAGAGTATAGTATGTCTAGTATTAGAGGAGGCTATGGTTTTTAACTGCGCGAGGTCTAATGTTCACAGAACTACTAGTATTATCTATGTTTTAAATCCCCTCGTTTCAACAATGTTTAACAGTGGAAAAAGTTTGCTGCATTGAATTAATAATTGAGGCAGTTCGGTACTCTTTTTTTATTTAAATGGATATCTTTTTCAATATAACTGTTAATTTTCATTCATTCATTCATCATTTATTTATTTCATTGGCAATTACAGATCATAATTATAATAAATATAATATGATTGGGAGAAGACAACAGGCATAGCCCAAAACCGTCTTCTCCAAAATTCAACAAATAAAAGTTCAAAAGAATAAGGTTAAGATTCACTTTCACTTCAAAAAGTCCAATTTCCACTTCAAAATAATGACAGAACTCAAAATTTTGAAGTTTGATATTTAAAAACTGATTAAAAACAAAAATATTTCACTTAAAACTCTACAATTAGAATTTTTGAGTAATTTTGCAAAATTTCGAGCCTGAAAAGCTCATTATAAGAGTGGAAAAGAGTGGCATCTGGAATTTTTGGTCTAATAAGCGAGTTATGGGTTGCTGAAGTGCTAACTCCGTTTTCTTTCCAGATCATAAACGTTTTCAAATTTCCATTGGAGTTTTTTCATACATTCAGATTATATATCATTGGTTTTGTTCTAATATGCGTTTTTTCACGATTAATGCCAAAATAAACAAGTTACCGAATTTACAAAAAAGGTTACTTTTTCATTTATGAACGATATGGGGAATAAATGTTTTAGTTTGAAGAGAGACATTTTTTCAAGAGAAGTTCTGTTAATATAGTCGAAACCGTTTATGATCTGGAAAGAAAACGGAGTTAGCACTTCAAACCCTAACTCGCTTATAGACTACTTAAAAATTTCAGTTGCCACTTTTTCTCACTCTTATGATCTTAACAATTATATTGGAAAAATTATCAAAATTTAAAGAGAGTGTCGAAAGTGATACCAATTATCAGGTGTAATAAAAACGTGTAGATGATTTCTTATTTCAGTGGTTTATTTATGGTTATTGTTCGTTTATTTTATGTTGGAGGCCTCTCGCTGATGACAGCTAAAGGTGCGTACAGATATACGCGCTCCGAACATGACAATTCACTTTTAATCAGCTGACTATATCTGTATTTTTACAGAAACGGTAAGATACAGATATAAAAAAGCTTGGCATCAGCTGATTCAAAGTGAATTGTTCATGTGCGCGGCGCGTAAATCTGTACGCACCTTTAGATAACACAACAATCTAAGTCTATAGTATAAGTGCATGCATGTTTTTCCGTTAGTGGCCAGCCTAATATGACTGAATTTTGCTTAATAGATTCAAAACGAAGCCTGAAATTAGAGAGTATTACATTGGCCTATGTGGTTTCAACAGCAACTTTACTAGCTTCATTTATATTCCACTAAATAGTAGCTTGACAGAGCCTGTGTTTAATTTAATTGCTTGGTTGGAGAATACATTATCCTATGCAATTAGAGGTATTAAATAGCATACACGATTTTGTCATGATAAACACTATTTTGCAGGATGTAATCTGTTGTTCTGTATATAGCTGTATATATTCTGTTATAGCTGCGTTCCAGAGCCTATATTAAACGATAATGATAAATGATAAAATATATTAATCTTACCTAAAAGATAACATGGATGCAAAATCAACTCACCTGAAAAGAAAGAAAGAATATTGTTAGAAAATGCAAATTATTATGAAACAATGCAAATAATGCAATGACTACTGTGAAATTATTGTGAGAAGCTCAACAATAATGTTGAAAATTTCTTCAATAATAACCTTTTTAATAACGATTTTGTTACTGACAAAATTCTCGTGAATACAAATTATGGCCGCTGAAGCCATCACTGACAATAAAAATATGCAGCTGTTTTGTTGGAAAAATCATAGAAATGAAAAATATTCAATGAAACTAAAAAGCTGCGTTTACACCAAAGTTATTAACAAAATGTTCACTTTCCGTCCTTATATCTCTCTATATAAAAATTAATGTATGTTTGTGTGTTGTTTGTTTGTTCCCTATAGATTCGAAAACTACTTGACAGAAAGGCATGAAACTTTGGAATATGTGTGTGAATATTGGGGATGGTTTCTGACCAGAAATTTTAATAGGGTGGCTAATAATAATTATAAATTAATTCATTTTACAGACCTATGTTATCGAAATTGTCGGCCGAGCGGCTAACGTAGAACGGGAAGATCATCATGATTCAAGATCATGTTGTGATAATATGATTTAGCATCTAAACTTACCAGCTGTAAAGCTGCGTACAGATTTACGCGCCGCGAACATGAGCATTTCACTTTTAATCAGCTGATGCCAAGCTTTTTATATCTGTATCTTACCGTTTCTGTAAAAATACATATATAGTCAGCTGATTAAAAGTGAATTGCTCATGTTCGCGATGCGTATATCTGTACGCACCTTAATGAAAACATCAGTCTGTGATATAATTGTTTACTGGTATTAAAACGGTAGTTTTTAGCACATGAGAAGTCCCTATTGAGAAGTAAATAAAATATAGATTGTCAGATAAATTTCATGATTCACCAAATAAAGTCAAGTGTGACATGAGATACATTGACTTATTGCGGTACGAAGTTCGCTGGGTAAGCTAGTAGATTCTATAAGATTGAACGGAACTTCACTAACACAAATGCACATCATGTGTAGAATAAGTTATGTTCAATTCAATAGAATCTATAAGGACGGAGAAATAAGCATTTTGTTAAAAACTTTGGTGTAAACGCAGCTTAGGATGAATTTATCGAATCATTCATCATCATTAATAAACATGGAACAACAACCACGATTTTTTTAGAAACATCATCCATTAAAATTGGTGGAAGAGCTTGCTCTAGGGCTGTTGTTCTTTCCCCAATCATTTCTAAGATTTGTATATTAAGGTGCGTACAGATATACGCGCCGCGAACATGAGCAATTCACTTTTAATCAGCTGACTATATCTGTATTTTTACAGAAACTGTATAAGATATAGATATAAAAAGCTCGAAATCAGCTGATTAAAAGTGAATTGCTCATGTTCGCGGCGCGTATATCTGTACGCACCTTTATAAACTCATCTATTGACCGAAATTACGAGAATAAACAGATGAAACAGGCATTAGTCCCCAACTATAAGATTTCTAAAATATGGAATATTGAAATTAATTGGATAATATCACGTTTTGATGCTATTGAATAGAACGAATAGAAGTCAAATATTCAAATATCTTTCTATTTGATAAGAAAAGAGTGATTTATTAGTGAGCAGTTCTTGATGGAAAACAACATTGATGAATAATAATATTAAGGTGCGTACAGACTTTCGCTCTGCTCCGCAACCGAACGTCACTCCAGCAGAGCGATTGATGATCGACCGGGGAGCAAGACTGGTGCGACCGGGGAACGCGAGAAGATCTAACATCTTCCGTAACGTTCATGATGGGTGCGTGGGCGGTGCGACTGTGGTTCGATGGAGGAACGAGGGCGGTACGAGGGCGGTACGAGGGCGGTACGAGGGAGGAGCGTGCTCGGTGATGGTTGGAAGCGCGAATATGTATACGCAGCTTTACAATTCATAATAATATTATTATTCATCAATGTCGTTTTTCATCAAGAACTGCTCACTTAACAGAGTATATTATACTCTGTTGTTCACTTTCCAACCATTTCTGTTATGTGTGTTAACAAATCAATGAATGCCACCTTCCCTTCAACAATATTAAATAGAACAGCCCATTTTGAAACATTCGGTTCCAGCATTACAGAACCTTGAGTTCAAGTCAAATACCAGTGCCAAACAGATTCTATATGGTGTCACAGTTGGAACAGATTATATGGCGACTGGTAACTGATAAGTGTCAAAGTAACAACAGATTATATGGTGACTGGTAACTGATGTCACAGTTACATTGCCCATTTGACAGTCGAGGATTGGGGTCAGGTTGAGAATAATAGACACGACATGAATTGACCCGTATGCACCCAAAATGCATTCACAATGCACCCAAAATGCATGCAATGCATCATGCCCTTATCTGTGTGACATGGCAGAGATGCAATTGCTTGCACTTTGTGCATAATGCATCATGCAAATCTGCATCTCTGTCACGTGACTGTAACTGGAATGTTCTGTAGTTGGAATGCTTTGTATATCTGAATTGGATGTGTATTTCAACATAGATGGATGTATTTATATTTGTTACTTTATTGATTGATTCATACAATAATTACCTAGATAATCAAAAATGATAAGAAAAGAAAAAAAAAAGGTCACCTTGTGCTATTCCTCTCCCAAATTCAGATTAGTTTACACATAGGCCTAGTCCGAAATAGTTTAATTCTTTTATTTGTTCACTTCACAAAGTTTTCAGTTCTTTTAAATTTAGATGCTTCAAAACCAAACAGAAGAAAAATTTCACATTACTATCCCTAAAATAAGAAATATTCACATATTAAAGATATCATTTTGTATACAGTGCTTAGTTGTTGAAATTCTTGGTATATCTGCATTAGATGTTCATGTAGACTTGGATAAATGATATATTTTGTGTTATACAGAGTGTCCCACGAAAGTTGTAACAGCCGAAGACCATAGATTTAACATGAAGTAACCAGAAAACTATCCGTCAGAATCAATTCCAATGATATGGTTGCTGAGGGGAAGAAATTTCCAATAAGGTACATATAATTTGTTCCAATGTTTGACGTTTTTGAACTTTTTATGAGCGACCTAGACGAATAAGTACATTCGTCGAGCTCAAAGACAAATTTCAAACAGTTTGAACGCTCATAAAATGTTTAAAAAGTGGAGCAAAGGAGCTCATAAAGAGTTCACAAACGTGAAACAAATGAGCAAACTGTATGAATCTTATTGGAAATTTCTTTCTCTTTCGCGGTGTATTTGATCGCCGTCATTATATCCATAGGAAGAATGTCGAACGCAAAACACAAAACCTGACCGGAACATGATTCAAAACCTGACCGAGACCTGAACGAAACCTGACAAATACCTGACCGGAACCTAACCGAGACCTGACCGAAACCTATTTTGAAACCTGACCGAAACCTTATTTGAAATCTGACCGAGACCTGACCGATTTTTTTTGTGCCCTGATTCGAAAACTGACCGAGCGGTTAATCACGGTTAAATTTAATAGACGTAATACGCAACCATGCCGCCTACTGTATTTGTGGCCATTATTATATTCATACTCACTCATTATGTCAAAAATATCACAACAAATTATATGAATTACCAGCAGGTAACCCGTGTTTCGCAAGGGTCTAATTAAAAAACTTGACAAACTAAAATGTCGACGTACTGGAATCTTGAAGAATTTAAACCTATAACCGTCCTCGTAAATTAAGAATCTCTATGCAAAATTACAAATTAATCAGTTGAGTGGTTCAGACGTGATGATGCATCATTCCTGAATTTACTATTCCGTACGTGTAGCAGCCAGTTCTTTTTCTTTATTATATTATCCTATACTATTAAAACGAGCAACTTCTGTTCATATGTTTATATGTTTGTATTTCACCGGATCTCAAAAACGGCTCTAACGATTCTCACGAAATTCAGAACATAGTAGGTTTATAATATAAAGATTCGATTGCACTAGGTCTCATCCCTGGGAAAACTCCCTGAAGGACAATAAAAGGATAATTATTGAAAAAAACATATGATAATAATTATTTCGTCGTCTGTTGGGGATGGAAGTGAGTAGCGAGTTCATGTGTGTGGGGGACTGTGTCAAAATTATGACTCAGCTGTTGAACTTTAGTAATCATTCAATCAGGTACTTAGTGCCGGTTGCAAAAAGCCGGGTTATTTTCAATCCTAATTAATTCCAGTAGATTCATATTTTTGAATCTTCTCTGATTTGGTTCACGTGAAATTAATCAGGATTAAAATTTAACCGGCTTTGTGCAACTGGGCCTTTGTGAGGGAAATTTTTGCATTCCTCTAGGAATTAATCTCAATTTACTGTAATCCAGTAAATTCCTGTAATCCTGATTAATTCCAGTAGATTCATCTTTTTGGAAGGTCTTCTCTGATTTGGTTAACGTGAAGTTAATCAGGATTAAAATTTAACCGGCTTTGTGCAACTGGGCTTTTGTGAGGGAAATTTTTGCATTCCTCTGGGAATTAATCTCAATTTACTGTGATTAGATAGAACATTTCTGTATGAATGTTATTTCAATTTCTTCTTTCGTAATATTTTTTTATGCTTTTGTATTCCAGAGCGAAGCTCGGTCACTGATATTAGAAGATTATTTAACCACAAGTGTTTCTATCTCTGTTATAAGCTTTGCATGTTGAATATGGGCTACCTTCAATCTAGAACTACACCAACAACCTTTTGTTCTTCCATGAGATTAAGTCTTTGAATTATTTTAATTGAAAATAGAATTCGCATGATTGTTAGTCTCAACTCTACTTGTTCATATTTCCATCCCGCTACTAGCAAGAATTTGAAACTAAGCAGGGTCGTGTAATGAGCAGTAAATTCAGTGTAATTGTCTTATCAAGATTTAATTAGTGTTTTAGGGGTCTGTCTGTGGCGGAGCCAACTCGGTCATTCCTTTTCCAACAGAGAACGAAAATACTACAAGTTAATAGAGTGAGAGAAAGGAAACACGCTTTCTGCAAAAGCTCCACTCCTTGACAGTATTTTTTCTGCTTGAAAAGTCTCTTTCTTATCTCCAGCAACTTTCTTAAACTTGCAACATTATTTCCTCCGTTCGCCAGCATTCCTCCTACAATGAATTAGTTTGTTTTCCATCCAACAAATTGGTCTTCTTGCTGGTTTTTGGCCATTACTAACTAATTTCAGGCTAGCTCTGTCTGTGCTAAGCCAGTTACACACACATCGATCCTTGGACGTACAATTCTTTACCGTACTTATCATTATATTGAGCGAGCAATTTCTGTATTTATATCTTATATATATATATATAATATATATATATATATATATATATATATAAGCGGAATGGCACTCATTCACTCGCAGAACTAAAAATCTACCGGACCAAAAACGTTCAAATTTGGTAGGTATGTTCAGTTGGCCCTTTTGAGGCGCACTAAGAACGGATTTGGAAAAATTTCCAAAGATACACCCAAAAACTGCGTTTTTCCAGCGTTTTCTCAGCTTTATCGAGAACAAATGAACATAAAATGTTCAAATTTAGTACAGAAGCTCAGCTAGGGTGTAATAATGTTGTGTTAGAAGGAATTTGAAATAACGCCAAAGATACGCCCAAAATCTATTTTTTTCAGCGTTTTTTTGCGCTTTCTCAGTTTTATCCAGAACAAATGAACAGAAAATGTTCAAATTTACTACAGAAGCTCAGCTGGGGTATTATAATGTTGTCTTAGAAGGAATTTGAAATAACGCCAAAGATACGCCCAAATTAACGGTTTTTTGCGTTTTCTCAGTTCTTTCATCAAGTAATAGAATTTTCAAATTTGGTACAGAGGTTTAGCTAGGGTCTAAAAATTGTGTGATGAGGTGACTTTAATATTTAATCAAAGATACGCCCAACATCAGCGTTTTCCAACGTTTTTCTCAGCTTTTCTGCGTTTTCTCAGTACTTTGACTTTCTGATGGAATGGAGCATGCTCAAATGAAGAATGCAGGCGAGCGAAGGAGCCCGCTTATCTCATTATTGGACGATCCGTCCGCCCCCTGGCTAGACATATTTATGTCCAACGGATCTCGAAAACGGCTCTAACGATTTTCACGAAATTTGAAACATAGTAGGTTTATGATAATTATATTCAATTGCACTAGTAGGTCTTATCCCTGGGAAAACTCGCTAAAGGACATGAAAAGGATAATAATTATTTATCCTTGGAAAAACAGAAGATGATAATCTCGTCGTTTGTCGTGCCTGTGTGGGAGATAGACAGGATTATTTTCAGCTGTTGAATTAATCAGCTTATCTCACGAGAAATATTATCTAGAAATTTCAATCGACTTGATCAGAATAATCTGATTTGTTGATATGACATGGTATATCATCCTAAATTAGAGTATAACTTTCGAAGTTAATAATTATTTTACAGTTTTAAGTGATTAGTGAGTGTTATTTTGTTATTCAATTTGATTTGTAAACAATCTAAATTAGAACTTTTCTGTTTTCAGATGTTTGGACTGAAAATTGAACCTGAATTCAAGTTTATGTAACATAACCTACTTTTTAGACTATTTATAGTGAATAAATTAAAATTCAGGGAAATTCAGGAACAGTTTTGGGCTGTGCCTGTTAGTCCTTCCCCAATCATTTTGAAGAATTGTGTTCTGTTTATCAATAAATAAATAACGATCGAAGCTTGGTGCCCCGATATTAAAATATAATAAAGGAAAGAATTGGGCTTATACACATACGGGATAGGAAATTAACGATCGACGCATCATCACGTCTCAACTACAGGACTTTTTAATTTTGAAATTTTGCATATAGATTCTTAATTTACCGACTATGGTTATAGTCCTGTTTGAAATTCTTCAAGATTTCAGTAGATCAAGTTTTCAATTAGTCCCTTGCGGAGCCCGAGTTACCTGCCAGTAATTTATTAAGATCCCATCATACAGCAATCAATAAAAACATTATTAATAAAAATCAAATTTGCAACTGAATTTTCAAACAACTGTTTCAGCCTTCCATCTGGATTCGATTTATAATCAAATAAATTGATATATCAACCCACACACTAATGGAGTACATAGAACACAGATTCTCATCACAGTCATAATTCTCGTTATATGTGAATACACTTCACATCCTATAATTGAATTACATTTTTCGACAGGTTTCAATCAAATATCCATAGTATCAAATTGATGAACTGCCTATCGTAGATTTAATTCTAGACCAACCTGCATATATTATTTCTCTATTTCTCTCTCTCTCTCTCTCTCGCTCTCTCTCTCTCTATTTTGGCGAGTTAATTTTCATCACAGGAAACATCAAATTAAACTCTAATTAAACCAACCAATCCAATTATTTATTATTAGAAGTGATCAGGTTGAGTGGTGCCTAGCTGAAAACTAATCAACTTTTTGCCAATATAAATTGGATTTCATGCATTTAAAATTAACTAATAAGATAGATGGAAATATCAAGTGGATAACTAACCATCCAATCAATATACAGGGAATACTTCATTCCAAAAATACATGTAACCACTCCCTTACTAAACCATAGTTCAATATTAGTCGTTAGGTCATGTTAGATGCCCTGAAATCGATCAGATGCGACCTGAAAACTATGACACCAGACCTGAGCCAGCCAGGTCATTCGATATTATTATTATTATAAGTTCAATATTGGATGAATACCGGAATTTGATAACATTATTCCACGAATAAATAATTTGGAAATCCATGAATAGTTTGAATATATTGAATGACTATCTGAATTGATAATGAATGAATATATTTATCTAATCAGTCAATCCAGTGACTAAAAAATGAATATTGTGATGTACCGAGATTCATAACAGATTTGATAACATTATTCCACAAATTAATTTGGAAACACATAAAAGTTTTGGGTGTATTGGATGACTATCTAATGAATTAATAATTAATAACCAATATCGAGTCTATCTGATGAATCAATTAGATGACTAAATAGTGAATTAAGAATGAATATTGTGATGTACCGAGTTTCATACAACCGAAATCGATATTATTTATTCATGAATCAACTGGACAATAAATCGACAGAGCCTCATATTGAATCGACCAACAATATTCGTTTAGTGGCCTCCTGATTTGAGTGGAAACCATATTTGCAATCTGTATTTCCTTTCAGAGCAGGGAAATTCTGAACAAGCAACACTGTAAATTGAATTCCCACTCCAATTAACAAAATTCTCGTATTTGCCACATTCTGATTTGATGAGAGCAAACATTTTTACATGATGAGGATCACAAAATGTTTTGTCAAAAATTGCAAGTACAAAAAAATGCATATTTGTGTTTGTGTAATGTCCTTGTTTGTGTTTGCTTCTTGGCGCAATCTGTATTTGATATATCGACGTGAAAAGATGAGTTTGAACTTGGAGTGTAATTAACGTTATAAAGTCAGCACCTGATTAACATTGGTTGGCTATCTTTGTCTGGCATTAGACAAAGCATATAGCTCTTTATAATAAAGCAATCTTATGAATAGAATAAAACAAGAATGGAATATTATCTTATAGAATAAAAAGCAATCATTCAAATTTTCTCTGCTATTCCATTTGACATCTCCGTTGCCAAAGCCCTTGTAGCATAAAGGTGCGTACAGATATACGCGCCGCGAATATGAGCAATTCACTTTCAATCAGCTGACTATATATGTATTTTTACAGAAACGATAAGATACAAATATAGAAAGCTGGCATCAGCTGATTAAAAGTGAATTGCTCATGTTCGAGGCGCGTATATCTGTGCGCACCTTAATATGGAAATAGAATGAACTACCAGAATATATTATCTTTATTATGAAAATGTATTATGTATTCATGAGAAGATCTATTTTATTGCGAATATGATAATTCGAGATAGACCTACTGTATAATTGACCAATATTGAGGCTGTGCAAAGGCTAAAAATAAACTTTCTACTGGTGATATTTTTGATTTTTGATTTGCATATCATCAAGCTATCAAAATGAAGAGGTTTTCTCAGGGAAACATTTTTTTTCGATCATTACTTTTCGAGATATGAGCGCTCAAAGTTTAAATATTTAGGACAGAACATTCGAATTCGGTAAGAGATAAATCTATGAGATTTAGAGGATTGATTCTTTATGCTATTGTTGATCTTGTAAAACGAAGATCTTCTGAAAATAGAAATTTTCGATAAAGCTATTCAATTTACCAAGAATAACTCGATAAAAAGTTATTTTTGGTAATTTTTAGCAAATTTAATAACTTTATCGAAAATTTATATTTTCAGAAAATTTTTGTTTTATTAGATCAAAAATAACATGAAGAATCAATCCTCTAAATCTCATGGACTTATCTATTACCGAATTTGAAATGTTCTGTCCCAAAAATTTAAACTTAAGGCGCTCATATCTCAAAAAGTAATGAACGAAAAAAAAATGTTTCCCTGAGAAAACTTTTTCATTTTCATAGCTTGATGTTATGAAAATCGAAAATCTTAGAAAGTGTATTTTAGCCTTTGCACAGCCTTAACAAGAATCAACAATTATTATATCAGATATACTAGCATGATTTGCTGAGGGTGATGCCCACATGAGCTCTAGACTTGTGCGTGAATAATGAGGCGGATGATAATGAGAGATGAATGGACCTACAATTTTAGGCGGGTTCCGAACCAACGGAATAACAGTTACCTAGTATAGAAGGTTAAGGGTGGGTGACATAAAGGAAAAAAGATAGAAAGAAGCGAGCCCACTTTGTTAAGTGATTCATTTTGAACACTCTCAGCTAACTTCTCTGACACACTCTACGATCACCGTTCCTCTATGCTTTGACCCTTATAATAAAGTTACGAATAGGATATCAAATATGAAAGCTCACATACATTACAATGAACTTATTCAAGTTAGCATCAACGTTTTTTGAAACGAGGGAGAATTGCTTATTACACAGAATATCGGGGCACCGAGCTTCGCTCGTTATTTTATTATTGATAAACAGAACACAATTCTCCAAAATGATCGTGTTTATATTTCACAGCTGGCTATACGTCATCTTATGAATTTCGGGGATGCGATATTTTTATTTTCACATACTCACTTTTTACTATCCACAGCTCTTACAGCCAAGGATGATTTATCCTTTTAATGTCGGTCAGCGAGTTTTCTCAAGGATGAGACCTAGTGCAATCGAATCTTTTTATCATAAACCTACTATGTTCCAAATTCGTGAAAATCGTTAGAGCCGTTTTCGAGATCCGTAAAACATAAATAACCAGATATAAAAATATCCAGATATAAAAATAACCAGATATATAAATACAGTTAATTGCTCGCTTAATATAATAGTTAATTACTTTATATTATAAAGTAACCAGATATAAAAATAACTAGATATAAAAATAGCCAGATATATAAATACAGTTAATTGCTCGCTTAATATAATAGGATTTATCGAAAAGGAAAGTACAAGAGAAGAGGTTCAAGGAACCGCAATGAACAAATGGATGAGTTAATAAGAGACCTGAAATCCTTCGAAAGCTAAGTGTAAACTGACGATTACACAGATTTCACAAAACGGCATAGCACTTTATTTGCACATTCAGTGAACGGCACTTTATTTTCAAAACCAAAGTATCTATTCAACACATTTTAAATTCATTGGCCTGTATAATCAACCTTGCTCTTTTTACTCTTCCTGATCGCACAAAAATGTCGAAATGACACGATTTTCAAAAAAAGCAAAGGGAAACACTGTGAGAGAAAAAATGCAGAATCGACAAGAAACACTGGTGTGAGAGAAATTATCGAAGCAGAACAGAATAATTGGACCAAAGTGGTCACCCCTACCCACTCATGACTGACCTTCAGATATTGTAATAACTGTGATAGGAAAAGCAAGCAGGGGAGGTGATAGCTAATTATCACTCCAATTTTGGTGGTTTATGATAATTATTGGAACCAAAAATGATGTGGAATGGGAGACATAGAGGAGGAGGAAGAGGAGGAGGAGGAGCTAGAAATGATGATGATGATGATGATGATGATGATAAATGATGATGATGATGATGATGATTAGTGATAGTAATAGTGACAGTGATAGTGCCAGTAATAGTGACAGTGACAGTGATAGTGCCAGTGATAATGACAGTGATAGTAATAGTGACAGTGATAGTGACAGTGATAGTGACAGTGATAGTGACAGTGATAGTGACAGTAATAGTGACAGTGATAGTGCCAGTAATAGTGACAGTGATAGTGATAGTGACAGAGATAGTGACAGTAATAGTGACAGTGATAATGACAGTAATTGACCGAGCTAAGTGAGGTCTAAGATTCAAATCGACGGTTTTGCATTTCTCTTAATGTTTAAATGTTTATAAATCAGCTGTCTGGTTGACTATAACACTACCCGTTCAAAAACATCGAACATCTTAAAAATGTATCTTCCCATCAACGTTGTAGGACAGTTGCAGCCAGACCTGATAACAGCGCTCACACTCACATTCCGGGACGACACGTCACGGTACGATAGGACAGAAAGCTCTATGTTTATTTAGGATTTTTTTCTAGACATTTTAAATTAATAAATTATTTATTAATTTTTGAGAAAACATAACAACAGGTCAATGTAACTTACTGAGCGCGAGGTCTACTGTTCACAGAACCACTAGTAGTGACAGTGATAGTGATGATGTTGATGATGATCGGGAGAAGGGAGAGGTGGAGGAGGATAATGTAGTGAGAACTAAAAATTATAATAAAATTGAGGAGAAGAAGGAGTAGGAGGATAAACAAAATACAGATGAAGAAGAGAAAGGGATGAAGGAGGAAAAGGAGGAGATGAAGAAGAAAAAAAACTGACCTGGTGGTCATTTTGTGGTGAATAACCGCCGATACCAAATAACCGATAAAACCGATGTATGGCCAAACGTGGTTGGATATCATCTGATAACCTCCACTCCCCTCTTTCTCTTAGCAACCCCCTTCGACTCCCCCCCAGACTTCACCAACCGGAATATTGACCACCATTATTAGCTACCACTTTCCCATACCACCTCTTACCCATTAACACTTTCACGGCTATTGTATCAATTGATGACAATTATTAACCTACTAACCTCTGCTGAAATCAAGATTCATCTACCACAAGCATTATAACGACCAGTTATTTGCTTTGGATGATATTGTTCACCAGTTTTATTTTGTATTTTAGGAGTGGCCGTAGTCGAGTGGATCAGATGCTGGCTTTATGATTCAGAGGCCGGGTTCAAATCCCGGCCCGGGCAAGATATTTATCTCGGGCCACTCCCGTGTTTCGGATGGACACGTTAAGCCGTCGGTCCTGGCTACCTAAAAAGCAGTCGTTAGGTCATGTCAGAGGCCCTGAAATTGATCAGCTGCGACCTGAAAACTCTGACACCAGACCTGAGCCAGCCAGGTCACTCGATATTATTTATTAATTTTATTTTGTATTTTGAAATTGTTATGATCACAGTCAATAGATAAAGTAAGATGGATAGAATAGAATAGAATGACTGCCTTTATTCTTGACCTAGGAAGGCGAAGTGAGGGCGCAGTCGGCGCTCTCTTACACGAGCGCCCACGATAGATGTGGGACAATAGAGTAAGAGGATTGTTAACTATTCAGCGAGACTCGATATGTCTATTCCCTAGTATGTCAATAATTATATCAGAATGAAGTACACTATAATTATTTGTTATAAAAAATACTAGAAATATAAATAAAATATAAATCTCAGTAGCCTTTTAAATAGTTCTATCACAACATGTTTCGGACATTGATACCATTTTCAAGTCATTTCCTACTTGAAAATAGCATTAATGTCTGAAAAAGTTGTGATAAAACAATTTGAAGGCTACTGAGATTTATATTTTATTTATATTTCTAGTATTTTTTATAACAAATAATTTATAGGTACTTCATTCTGATATAATTATTGACATACTAGGGAATAGACATATCGAGTCTCGCTGAATAGTTAACAATCCTCTTACTCTATTGTCCCTCATCTATCGAGGGTTAAGTGTAGGATAAGGGTGAAGGTAGAGTGTATATTTATTTATATTTCTGGTATTTTTAATACAATATAATATAGTTTACTCTATTCTGATATGACATACTAGAGATTTTATATTTTATTTATATTATATATTTTTATTATATTATATTAAAAATAACACTAAAGAAGAAATACAATAATACAAGACAATATTCTTAATACTTATAACACATCAGTTCTTCAACAGCTTAAGATAATAGCAAGTATCAATATGGCCGCATGTCTGACCTCTTCCTATGAACCTTGGTTATGATAAGTTACTCAATTACAACCTGGAGTTTCAAAAAGCTACAATTAGTTAAATACGATATTTAGTATATTCATTATAAATGGTATTCCTGTCTTATAGAGGAGTGAGAAGGCCTGTTGTTCCATTACTATACAATATCGGGGAACCGAGCTTCGATCTGGAGTGTAAAAGCATAGAAATTTGTAGTGAAAGATTTATTGAATGAAAAAGACTAAGAAATCGTCAAAAGCCACAGATTTATTGATACTTGGAAAGACCTGTCTCGGTTATTCACCATTTTCATTGACAAACATTGTTTATCAGAGATTGACAATGGTGTAATAACCGCCGATACCAAATAACCGATAAAACCGATGTAAGGCCAAACGTGGTTGGATATCATCTGATAAACCTCCACTCCCCTCTTTCTCTTAGCAACCCCCTTCGACTCCCCCCCAGACTTCACCAACCGGAATATTGACCACCATTTATTAGCTACCACTTTCCCATACCACCTCTTACCCATTAACACTTTCACGGCTATTGTATCAATTGATGACAATTATTGTCCTACTAACCTCTGCTGAAATCAAGATTCATCTACCACAAGTATTATAACGACTAGTGATTTGCTTTGGCTGATATTTTTGTTCACCAGCTTTATTTTGTATGTTGAAATTGTTATGATCACAGTCAATACATAAAGTAAGATGGATAGAATAGAATAGAATGACTGCCTTTATTTTTGACCTAGGAAGGCGAAGTTAGGGCGCAGTCAGCCCTCTCTTACACTTAACCCTCGATAGATGTGGGTCAATAGAGTTGAAGAAATGTTAAGGTGCGTACAGACTTTCGCTCTGCTCCGCAACCGAACTTCACTCGAGCAGAGCGATTGATGTTCGACCGGGGAGCAAGAGTGGAACGCGAGAAGAGCTAACATCTCCCGTAACGTTAATGATCGGTGCTAGTACAGAGCGGGGGCGGAGCGATGGCGGAACGAGGGCGAAGCGTGCGCGGAGCGGGTAGGAGGCGCGTATATCTGTACGCAGCTTAAACTTTTCAGCGAGACTCCATATGTCTATTCCCTAGTATATGAATTCATCAGAATAAAGTACACTATAATTATTATATGGTATAAAATAATACTAGAAATATAAATCTCAGTAGACTTGTAATTATTTTTTCTACTTGAAAATGGCATCAATGTCCGAAACATGTTGTGATAAAAAATTGAAAAGGGTACTGAGATTTATATTTTATTTATATTTCTAGTATTTTTTACACAATATAATATAGTGTAAGTCCAATATGGACGCATGTATTGACCTCTTTTTATGAACCTTGGTTATGATAAATAATCAATCAATTACAACCTAGAGTTTCAAAAAGCTACAATTAGTTGAATACGATATTGAGTATATTCATTATAAATATTGTATTACTGTCTTATAGAGAGGGGTGAGAAGGCCTGTTGTTCCTTTACTATACATTTTCGATCAATTTTCAAATTTTTAAAAATCAATTATGATAAACTAGTTACTCGGTTTTCAATTATTGTGTCACCACATATACGTTAACCCAGCTCCAGAATTATACTAATCAATTAAATACTCCTCATGATGAAAGCTTGGAATAGATTGGTTAAACATGACTCTCAGTATTATAATACCGTATTTACTGTATTATTACAGTAATGCTGTAATTACAGTATTTGTTATAATCGAAATGAAAAGGTGTCTGGGAATGAATTTTCCATCAACATTTCCCAGAGATTTTCCCACTCAGCAAGTGAATATAGGAATCAGCTGTCAATAGAAAGTCCAAATTCGACCTTGACCGCTACTTTTTCACAATAAAGAAGAACGGCGTCACATCTCGCAGGCAATTTGTCCGCCAAAGTCCATTTTCGGAAAGTCATCTCTCAGAAGGAGCAAGAGGAGAGGAGGGTGAGGAGTACGGATGGGAGGAAGATGAGGAGGAGGAGGTGGAGTAGGAGAAGGAGGAGTAGGAAGAGGAAGAGGAAGAAGAGAAAGATGAGAAAAAGTAGAGAAGAGTGTCAAAGCCAGACATAGATTTACGCTTTCTCTCAGCCTACAAATCCTGGTCTAGGTATTATTAATCAATCGGCAAGACAGTGCCTTTCAAGAGGTCAACAAAGGTTAATGCACAAGTGAGGTAATAAAGCGTGTAAAGAGAGGGTTTCATTTTTGAGATTATACTTCCGATCGTTACACCATCGTCTCAATGCCATGTCGATTTCAAGTAATTATATCCAATAAGACTATCTATCATATCAGCTTCACCACAACACAGATAAAATGAGATGTAATATATTATTTTATGACAATGAAGTGCATCAATATTGGATCTGATAATTAGACCTGATCAGATAAGATTTATTTCCTAAATTAATATGTCAAGTCATTTTACAAGAAGAGTCTTGAATTAGTTTAAATCAGCTCTTTCATAATAACTGCAGTAAATTGGAACATGATTAATTGTTGACGATACAGTAAGAGATATAGTTCCCATTACATATTTAAATTCCCATTTACATAATTTTTTTTATTGAATATAATTGTTGCTAGTACTAGGATTAACGATTAGTTTATTTCTTTCCTAAATTAATACTTCAAGTCATTTTACAAGAAGAGTCTTGAATTAGTTTAAATCAGCTCATTCATAAGTTTTAGTTTCTTTTCAAGTTAAAAAATTTTGAATTATAATTACAGTATTTTTCAGTTATCAGTGATGATTTAGTGAAGTATTCCTTCTTATTTAATTTGGTTTTCAACTTTTCTAAATTCTAAATTTCTAGTTTATAAATATTTTGAACTCAAAATTGGACATAAATCATGAAGTGTAAACATAACCTATTTTTGGACAATTTCTATCTAAATTTGAGAAAGGAACAGATTTGGGCTTTAAACCTGTTGTTCCTTTCCCAATCATTCATAATTGAGAATGATATTGTAACCTATGTATCAATGTATAAATAAATAAATGGATAATAACTGCAGTAAATTGGAACATGATTAATTGTTGACGATATAGTAAGAGAGATAGTTCTCTATATCCCCTTCTCTTTATTCACATGATGACATATGTGCATGTGCTATTCCAATAAAGAGAAACAATATTACAAAGCGTGAGAAATTGTCATAATTTAATTAATTATTGATTACAATGTGGAGTAAGGATAAGACTGAGGTTACCAATCTTAATATCATCCATGCAAAATAATTGAAAGATAGAATTGAATAGAGCAGGTGATGGGGGAAGAATACAATAAATGAGGACACAGTGAAGGTATAGGAATTAGGAGATTGAGCAACTTATAAATCACCTTTATTTAATCAATCATTCAGAATATTACACTACTAACAGAAAGTACGACACGCTTATAAGCCCAAAACGGTTCCAATTCTAATTTATACAACAGCCCAAATGTAGCTTGAGGTTATGTGTCACTTCAAAATTCTTCAATTACATACTCAATTTACAATTCAAAACACTCAAAAATCATTTTCAAATAGGAAAATACTTCTAAATTGAATTAAATTAATTACAAATAATTTGGAAAATTCCTAACTTTGAAAAAACTATGAAATTTTGGGACTTAAATGACAAACACACTATTTAGAACCTTGAAAAAAAATTGAAGGGAATAGAGGACAATAAAACCCTTTCGAAAAGAAAGGAATATAGTTGAAAAATTACTAGAAGAAGAAGAAGAAGAAGAAGAAGAAGAAGAAGAGAAGAAGAAGAAGAAGAAGAAGAAGAAGAAGAAGAAGAAGAAGGAGAAAAAGAAAAAAGAAGAAGAAGAAGAAGAAGAAGAAGAAGAAGAAGAAGAAAGATAAAAAGAAGACACAGGAAGAAGATGAACAGCAGCTAAGCGTAGGAATAAGGCAAACGTTGGCAATGCATTATTTAATAATTTCACGTGTAGAGATAGACAGACCCGTTTGCCAGGTGAAGGAACATAGGCCTGCCTATCCACCTGCTGCTCTACGGTGAGAATTCTTTTCAACTCTCAGACGGTAAGTTTGTAAAGCAGTCTTTGTTCATTTACGCAACTAGTAAATGACAAATTTTGGTATAAATCAACTTCATAAGTGCACACCAAAAACATAAACCAAAGATTTTGAAATGGCGTTCCATGGGAACATTTTGCACTAGTCACGTGATTGAATAATTCACAATATTGGAACTAGAACAATTTACCACTTTTTCGTGTTCCCAGACCGTGTACATTATAATCATAACAGCTGTTACCCATAGCCTATGGTGAGATTCACGTTATGAAGTCAGTGGAATGATAGGACTTCAGAGTTGACGATTCTCTGCTACCACCGCCTTTTAGATATCTGTAACTCAAGTTATTCCGGTGAACCTGATTTATCCTGATATCACTTGCTATGCCATATTATTCTTGAAATGTTTCATTGTGTTTTTAAATGCTTCAAATCAATTTCGTTTCATATCTCAAATATGCTTTCTTTGTCAAGGGAATATATTTTTCCTACAGTTACCTTGAAAAGTGACCATTCCTGCACTGATTACAGAACGCAAAGAATCACTTTTCCGCACTTGTGCGCAAAGTATTACTTTGCATACTCTTAACACTTTGTGTATTATCTTGCAGCCATCCCAATCAGCTGTTGACATTGTTGGCGTATATTTTGAAAGCGAATTTGTTCTATTTATATCTTTTCTGATTTTCAAATAAATAAAAATGAGAACTCATTAAATTATACATTTTGAATATTATTAATTATTCATTATTTCAAATGATATTTTTTTCATTCATAAATTGATTGGTTGAGAAATTATTTAGAAATTAAGATTCACTCAAAATTATTCAAATTTTCAAATTAATTGAATTGATTTAATTTTTAATTTGAATAAATTATCAATTATTAATTTTCAATTGGATTATCAAGTTTAAAATAAATTAAAGTTATAAAATTATACAGACAAACATTTGATGGATTTCAGCCATAATTTTACCCATAATCAACCACTTCTCATATTCAATGGTGACTGTAGGAAAAATTTTATGAGAAATACGTGCGCAAAGTTCCTCTGCTGCACTCAAGAAACCATTCCGCCCTCGCCTACGGCTCGTGCGTAAACGTTTATTTCGGTGCAGCAAACTGCCACTTTGCGCACTAGTTGCACAAATAACTATTTTCATGTCCAAATAAAAAATTATCATGATTGAAATAACATTTTAAAATAATTTATGATGTTTCTTCATACTCAAGAAAAGATTTCGCAACAGTGCAGAAGTGAGGAGGAATAGAACTAACTGCTATGTCTAACGACAAAGAGTTTGGAATTTTTGGTGTATTCTAATTTCTATTCTCCATATAACAAATGGGTTCTAATCTTTGTTTCTAGAAGTTATCAACTCATCTACATATTATTATTCTCTGTTCTGAATACGTTAATTTTTTATTAGTTTCCATTATAATGTAGTGTTAGTATGCAATGGATCATGCAAGACCTGGCAATACATTGGCATTTGTGATGAAGAATCAATCAATCAATCAATCAATCAATAACGACAGACAAATATAGCAAACCAATGCTGATAAGATGTTGACCTTATAACGAGAACCCACTATAGTATCAGAACGAGCAGATAGAAAACAGATAGAGCTATCTGCTTTATCTGATGACGAACAAGGAGAGCAAAAAATGTTAATCAGGAGGTGACTGAACAAGAATCTGACTTTAGTAGCAGAAGATCACAGTTCAAAAAACTCCAGGATGTTGGAACTTTGAACACACATACCTCGCCTTCCGCTTCGGCGCAGATTATAAAGGCAACATTATGAAAAATGTACACAAAAAGCCGACAGGGGCGTATTATATGCTACCTCCAAAAACCTAAAAGAAAACGTAAACCAACCGTACACACTTTGTTTCCTTTTCAATCTTTTTAAATCGTACTTTTTGCGAAGTTGAAAGCTAGGGGCGAGCCAACGCAATGAAAGGTGCTCTCATTTAAGGGGGGTTTTTTATGGGGGTCGTTATTCCGGGGGTACTTCACCTGCTCCCCCCTGATGTTTTGTAGGGGTCGCCTCACCAGCCAACTACACCACTGATGCTGATCTTTCACCCCTGCAATATAATACCCGGCTGCTAAAAAAAGTACTAGTGTGTGTATGCTGACTAAATGCAGTATCCTATTATATTAAGCGAGCAATTTCTGTATATATATATTTATATGGTTATGTGGTTATCTGGGTATATATCTATAGTGAGGTCCACGTTATAATGACAGTATTTGATCAACTTTGGTTTTGCTATCCTTGTGTATTAATCGACAAAGCCGGTGGTACTATCCTTTTCTACGTCCGCAAACGATGCCAATTATGTTTTTGACAGTGTAGAAATATAATTGATTTAATGCAGAGAATCGGCATCACTATTCTTCTATCTTTATCCACTGCCATTATAACGTGGACCTCACTATATGTTCAATGGATCTCTAAAACGGCTCTAAAGATTCTCACGAAATTTGGAACAAAGTAGGTTTATGATATGAAGATTCGATTACACAGGGTCTCAACCCTGGGATAACTCGCTGAAGGACATTAAAAGGATAAATTAATACGTCCTTGGAAAAACAGCTGGAAATTTTGTCGTCATTCCATACCGTAATGGAAGAGAGTGAACGAGTGCATGTGTGTGGGATCATCCAGCTGATCTCACGGGAAGAAAAATTCAGCAAGAGAAACTTATTTTCGTTTATTTCTCTTTTTTTTAGAAAACATGTTTACTTCAGAAAGTCCAAAATAGTAACTAGATGCTGTTAGTGTGGAATAGTACATAGTATATTAACAAATATTGTAGCAAATATAGTAAATCGAATTTATAGTATATCTATTTGTAATTGATGATGTGTTTGAATAAAGTGAATGTGTATGAAGTGTGAATAAATTGTTATTTTGATGAGCGATAGAAGCTTAACCTAGATTTTGATTTTGACTGTAGTATAAATTTGAAAAGGGACAGTTTTGGGCATAAGCCTAATGTGCCTCCTCATATAGCTGTAATAGTTATTTTTATATCTAGAGTGAAAAGTACTGTTTTTTCTCCCTGAGTGAAAAGTTTGAAGCCCGAGGCGAAGCCGAGTGCAACAATTTCCCTGAGGGAGGAAAACATTTTTCCTCCACCTACATTCTTATAAAAACTGCAAATAAAATAATTTTTAAAAACGTACGTGACCAAACAATGTGTTACAACATAATCTAAAAAGTAAACAGAAACAGCTGGCTTGTAATCACAGTTCTCCGCCGACAGCGCTATCTGTTGGCAGAAGATATAACAACAATGGCCGCCACAACTACAGCTATGATGAAGTTCCCGTTTCAAATTTGATTAGTTAATGAGGAATATTCGTTGGCTGGTATTTTGAATAACATGGAATGAAAAAAATTTCTACATTTTTTTAGTATAGTGATATGAAGTTTGTAATAATTTTAGTATACAAACATAAATTTCATATATTGATCAAAAATGAGGTATTGAATTTAGTTGGTTTAATAACTACTCTATATGCTTACTCATCTGAGCTTAAACCTTCTAACCTATTTCAAATGTACGTTTTCAAAATAGAGATGCTTCCCATGTTATTTGAATGGAGCCACTTTTATGCTCTAGGGAGTTTTCCTGTTTTTTTCGCCCAAGAGCGAAAAGGTGACACTTTAGTATTATGTTCCAGGGAGTAAAGTAAGCACTTTAGACAGGAGGTGGGAAAATAGTTATTTGTATATCTAGAGTGAAAAGTAAGACTTTTTCTCCCTGTGGGAAAAAGTTTGAAGCCCGAGGCGAAGCTGAGGGCAGCAATTTTCCTGAGGGAGAAAAAGTATTTTTCGCTCATGATGTACACAACATTTTTCCTCCATCTACATTTTTTTATAGAAACTGCAAATAAAATCATTCTAATAACTTATGTATTGGTGACAATGATTCCTAACAACATAACCTAAATCTAAAACCTAAAAACCGGTCGTCTGATTGGCACTGCCGATTGTGCTATCGGCAAAAGTTGTAACAATTATATCAGCTGAGCAGCTTCGGATGGACACGTTAAGCCGTCGGTCCCGGCTGCCTTAAAAAGCAGTCGTTAGGTCATGTCAGAGGCCCTGAAATTGATCAGTTGCGACCTGAAAACTCTGACACCAGACCTGAGCCAGCCAGGTCACTCGATATTATTATTTATTAGCTACCAAAAATGGCTGACTCCAGATCACGCGGTTCAGATTTGAATTGCAGATCAAAAATATTTGTTGGCTGGTATTTTGAATAGAATAAAATATTTTAAAAATTGTATAAATTTTTATCGTCTACTAATATTAAGAATATAATAATTATCATACAAACATATATTTCATGAGTTAATCAAATTTCTGGTTGTGGTATTGAATTCAGTTGACTCAATGACAGACACCTCTATTATGCTTTCTCATATGAGCTTTGTCCTTCTAACCTATTACAATGAAAGTTTCAAAATAGAGATGCTCCCCATGTTATTTAAATAGAGTCACTTTTCACTTTTACTCCCGAGGGAGTTTTTCTGTTTTTTACTACCGAGAGCGAAAAAGTAACACTTTAGTACTAGGTTTCAGGGAGTAAAGTAAGTACTTTAGACAGTAGGTGGAGGAAAAAATAATTGTACGACTGAGAAAATGAATAAAAAAAAAAATAAACTATAAATTCAATCTTTCGTTACAAATTGTCTATGCTTTTACACTCCAGAGCAAATCTCGGTTCCCCGATATTACGGGTGAAAGTAGTGTATGTGTGATGACTAAATACAGTACTGAGACAACCACTAAAAGAAGAAAAGGTGAACAAGGTGATCAGTGGTACCATCCATGTTCCTTCCCAGCACATTATTTCCCTATTTCTGATTAGTGTTTCTGTCTCATAGCCTACTGTTTTTCTTTACTCTACTCTTTCTTACTTCACCTTAGTCGCCGTTTGCACAGTGACAGTTTAAACTAAATTTAATTTAAAACTGGATTAAATCCGTATCAAGTCTAGTTTGTTATAATGTGTTTCATTTTGAGTTTTAGCCACCAGCTGATTAAATCGACTTGTGCTTAAGGCTTCGTTTGTTAAGACTATTCGCTATGTGATATGTTCTTATTTGTTTCTATTTTTAGGGCCGGTTTCCGAGTTCGGGATTTAGCAAAGTTCTCTACTTTAAACAGCTGGAGTCAGAA
>NC_052505.1:92347956-92378310 GCF_014356525.2 Nilaparvata lugens
GTTGAGGAAGAAGTAGAAAGAGAAACAGCGGAAGGAGAAGAGAAAAGAGAATAAGCAAAAGAATGAATTACGAGAGAAAGCAAATAAGGAGAACATGAAACACACACAAACACATTCCAGTTTCACGCCCGTATTTCATTCCCCTCTACTGTAGCCTACAACTTGTATAGGGGTCCTACCCCTTTAACGGCTACAACATAGACTACATTACTATGCATATGTGTAACATGTGCAAGCATAACCCTCCCCCATCCACACAAAATCAATGAAAATATACATGTATGCTGCTGAGTGCCTACTGTGTATAATATGCTACCATGAAAACCTCTATGTATTCAACTACATAACGTATAGCCTAGGAAAATAATATGGAAGTATAGGAATAAGCATGAAATAGGAGTATAGCATAATAATATTATAATTTATAATATAATAGAAATAATGTATCCAACTATAGAGGAATCAGTTTGCTACAAGCAGCTTACAAAATTTACAGCAAAATAATTAATGGTAGACTTCAACCAATCTCAAATACTATTTTGTTGGAGGAACAGTCAGGTTTCCGGAAAGGTCACTCTTGCATTGATCAGGTGTTCAGTTTGAAGCAGATTATTGAGAAAAATAGAGAATTTAATATTGAGACCCACATGGCATTCGTTGATTTTGAAAAGGCTTTTGACCGTTTAGATAGACCTACACTTTGGTGCATTATGACAAGAAAGGGATATCTCAAGCATTTAATTGACGCAATAAAAAGCTTATATCAAGGAACCAAAATTACTATTAACACAGGATCCCACCTCACCGAAGAAATCGTGATAAACCAAGGTGTAAGGCAAGGTTGTAGCTTATCCCCATCTTTATTTAATATCTACCTTGACGACGTTATACGATGCTGGATGAATGAAGCTCCTCCTGGAATACGATTGGATCAGACAAGATATTTGATGATTTTAATGTTCGCAGATGACCTTGTTTTTTTACAGAACTCTGAAGACAACTTGCAGAACAATGTATGTTCTGAATAACATTTCAAAGAAGTATAATTTGTTTATCTCAAAAAGCAAAACCAAAACAATGGCATTCTGCGGCAAATCACCTGTCAGGACCAAAATAATGCTGGATGACGCTTTAATCGAACAAGTGTCCTATTTCAAGTACCTAAGTGTTGAGATCACATAAGGATTTGATAATGATGTGGATCTGAAACTGAATAGATTTCCACATATATGTGGTACAATAAAATGCCGTTTGAAAAACAGAACAAGGAAGGAGACAAAATTAAAATTTTATAAAGTGATGACGGTACCAACAGTATTGTATGGAGCAGAAACTTGGGTTAGCAAGAAGAAAACATTAGGCAGAGTTCAAGCTGCAGAGATGCGTGAAGTGAATTGTGAAGTGTGAAAGGTTGCACAAAGTTAGACAGATTCCGCAATGATGACATTAGAAATGAGTTAGGAATATCATCATTAGCTGCACAACTTGAAATAAACAGATTGAACTGGAAAAACCATGTGGAACGAATGCCAGATACTAGGATACCAAAGGCTGTCATGAAATATAGACCCTACGGTAGAAGGGATATTGGCAGACCTCTGAAAAGATGGTGAAATAAATAGTTATATCCTTTGAAACCGGAACAGTTGTGTATGCCTAATCCTGGAAAGAAGAAGAACAAGATAATATAATAGAGGAAGGAATTGGCTTATACACGTACGGGGATAGGAAATTCACGTCTGAACTACGCAACTGATTAACTTGAAATTCAACATAAAGATTTCCGAAACGGGGCGTAGTCGCAGTTTTTACTATAATTAATTTCTATAATTGGAAACGTTTTTCCTTGACGAAATGAAGCCTTACTAAATGAATCATTAGCCGATTCAGCAAACATTCAGCAAAAAAACATTACACTATTTTCTCTTTATTTTATTTTGTTTTATTTCAATTTTCCAGTTTTTCGAAATTTAATTTGAACGTTGACTGCGTTTCAGAGAGCCAATTTTCTGACTCCAGCTATTCAAAGTCTAGAACTTAGTTAAATCCCGAGCTCGGAAACCGGCATTAAGTGAATTGAATTATTTTCGGAGTTGGAACCTTCAACATTAGAGGCCAAATGCTTCATGTTGAGACTTCACCGTACACATATACTGTGATATGATCCACATATATTAATAACATAAACCAACCCAGTTATATGCTACCACAATGGGTACAATACATTATGACGTCATATAAAATGACGTGTTCCCAAAGTTGAACCAATGACGGGTGAAAGCAAAATAGAAGAGACCAAGGGAAGGAATCAAAAGGAAAGGAGCAGAGGGTACAGACAGAGGGAGCCTCAGGGCAAATACGTCATCTGGCAGGGTTGACCTCGACCACCCCCCATCATTGGTAAAGGGGGATCAATCCGCCCCCCAATCCAACAACCTATAGCAATAAGACGCCTGACAGGAAATTACGATTCGAATCCTGAACGTCGTACATTGAATTGGCCAAATATAACCTTCTTTCTCAATTTCGTACATTTTCTGTAACTTCCAGGTCACTGTGAATTTCGGATTAAGTTATTCCTGTTTCGTATATTATTCGTTTATCATTTTATATAACTGTGTAAATTTAGGATAGATATTATCAGTTTCTCGTTAAGTTTATGTAATTTCGATTCACCTCCGAGGATTCGTTTATTCTAGTATTTCTCCTTCTTCTTCCTTCATTCAAGGTTTAGGCTCTTGCCTGTTTCGACTCATAACAGTAAAATTTTATATTTATCTATTACAGTATATATCTATTCTAGTATTTTGTATATTTATTTCCTGTCTATATCAGATAGATCTTTATCATTTGTTACTAGTATTTTGTAAGTTTTTATTTAATTAAAGTATTTCATGATACTGTGTAAATTTAGGATGGATTTTGTATCAGTTTTTCGTTCATTTTCTGTAGATTTCGATGCACGGTGGAAGAAGGATTAGTTTATTCTAGTATTTTGTATATTTATTTTCTGTCAATTTAAGGTAACTGTGAATCAGTTGTTATTGATATTTTAAAATTCACACTGTTTTCAGAAATTTTACACTGAAGATGATGCCAAGTATGGCGTTGAAACTCGAGTATGGTTTTTAAATAAACTCAATTTTGTGGATTTGACAATATTTGTATAATTACTTTTTCACCTCATCATGGAGAAGTTCTACAACATTTCTGGAAACTGTGTAAATTTTAAAATACTAATAACTGATTTATAATTACCTAAAATCGATATAAAACGAATATACAAAGTACTAGAATAAACGAATCTACGAAATTTTGTATGTTATCATTTAATTTAGGTTTACTGTGAGCTTGAGATTCTAATGCCTCTTGCAGACGGAAGAATGAATGTGCCAAACGATTGCTAATCAAACACTGCCATTATCTATATCTATATCTATATTTTTTACAAAGAATCACTGATTGGGAGAGAAAAACTATGGATACTCCTTGTACTATTTCTCTCCCAAATTTAGATAACATTCTAAAAGTCCAAAATAGTGTTATGATTTCACTTTACTAAAATTTAGTCCATTTTCACTCAAAAACAATGAAAACTAAGATTTTTAAATTTTGACGGTTGAAAACATAATAAAAAACAAAAATATCACACTCAAATCACCATTAATTGAAAAATTTTTGAATAATTATAACGTGGACCTCACCACATCGGCTATCAGTTAACATAACTATACCTGCTAAAAATTATCACTCACAACTTCGCTATTCAAGTTTTTTTCGTAATGATCCATCAATAAATTCTATTAATTTTTCTTGTCATTCTCCACCCATAAATGAACTACCCCTCTTTCGCACTATTCTCCCACAATTTCCTCCAGCTTTTTCCCCCCAACCGCATTCCAACCTCATTCTAATTCCATTCATTCCTGCAACAAAACTTCAAGATCAGCATGATGGAAAAAAAGGGCAGAGTTCAAGTTTCACGTTTTTTTTATTTTATTCTTCACCACCACCTCCTCCTCTTCCTACTCATCCACCTACTCCTCCTCATCCTCCTCCTCCATAACCTCCTCCTCCTCTTACTCCATCATCCCCTCCTTTTCCAACAAAACCTCCTCATCATCCTCAACCACCACCTCTTCATCGTCTTCTTCATCTTCTTCTTCTTCTTCTTCTTCTTCTTCTTCTTCTTCTTCTTCTTCTTCTTCTTCTTCTTCATCTTCTTCTTCCAACTCCTCTTCTTCTTCTTCTTCCTCCAATTATTCTTCTTTTTCTCCCTCCTCTTCTTTTCCATCGTCTTCTGTTTCTTCTTCTTTTCTTCCTCTCCTTCTTCCTCTTCTTCTCCTCCTCCTCCTACTTCTTAGTCTTCTTCCTTTTCTTCCTCTTCTTCTCCTACTTGTTAGTCTTCTCCTTCTCCTTCGCTTTCTTCTTTGCTTTCTTCCTCGCCTTCTTCTTCTTCTTGTTCCTCCAATTATTCTTCATTTTCTACCTCTTCTTCTCCATCGTCTTCTTCGTCTCTTCTTCTTCTTCATCCCCTTCTTCTTCTTCTTCTCCTTCTTCTTCTACCTCCTCTTCGTATTCTTCTTCTTCTTCTTCTTCTTCTCTTCTTCTTCTTCTTCTTCTTCTTCTTCTTCTTCTTCTTCCTCCTCTTCTTCTTCCTCCAATTATTCTTATTTTTCTTCCTCGTCTTCTTCTCCTCGTCTTCTTCTTTTTCTTCTTCCTCCTTTTCTTCTTTTCCTTTTCTCCGCCTTCTTCTTCTTCTTCTTCTTCTTCTTCTTCTTCTTCTTCTTCTTCTTCTTCTCATTTTTCTCCCACTCCTTCTTCTTCGTCTTCTTCTTCTCCATCCTTTCTGAACTCACTCCCACTTATTCTTCAACAACTCAAGAGTTGAACTTTCCTGCTTTCTTGAAGGAGCCTCGCGGTACTTTTGGAAGGAGATGTCTTGGGGGGGGGGTGGTGATTCGAGGTGTTACCCCCCTTTTTTCTAATTTGTTACAACTGCAGTTATTCAGCTATGGGTGGGCGGGGGGAGGGGTAAAATGGGAGGGGGTGAAGCTGATTCAGTTTCGGAGTGCAGTCAGCAAACTCTATTAACGCAGCCGTCCGACTCTCGCCGCTGCCAGAAGCAAATGCTAAACTTCGCACAGACTTATTTCCAATGCTTCTTTTTCTTTTACTTCATCTCTCCGCATTATTCTCATTTTTCCTCGTCTTCCACTCTTCGCCATCTCATAAGTTATCTATTTCTTCCATGTTTTTGATCTCCTTCGATTTGAATGAAAAAGACTAAGACATTGTCACATTTTTTGTGTAGTTGAGAAGTTGATATTGTGGTAATTATTCATATTGAATTAAAAAGACTAAGAAATTGTCAAAAAATCACTGATTTATTGATAATTAGAAGCACCGGTTTCGGTTATTACACCATTGTCAATCTCTGATAAACTAAAACTGGAGCAGCAGAATTTATACTAGTAGGCCTTCGATTTCTTTGTTCTAACCTTTCTATGCTTCCAAATTTTTCTCTCTCTCACACACACTCATTCCTAATGCTTCTCTCACTTTTTCTGCATCTCCTCCGTTTGATTTTCCATCTTCTTCGTCCTTTTCTCTTCTTCATCTCATTAGTTAGCCATGATTTTGATCTCCTTCAATTTCTCCCACACACCATGTTCTTCATGTTCTAACCTCATCCATGCTTCTTCCAAATGTTTCTCTTCTCCCAGAGCTAGCCAATTTTCCCACACACTTATTTCCAATACTCACTTATTTTTCGATACTTCATTCTGCGTTGTCTAATTGACCTTCTCCTTAGGCTAGCTTCACACGCATTCGGTTTCATTCGGTTCGGTTCGTTACCGAAAACGAATGAGGCTTTCATACATGTCAGGTTTTAATTCGTACGGTTCTAATTAGGTATTTTCTTCTCAATCACAGCTGTGTTTGGATTTTCACAGTTCATGCTGATATATTTAAATATAACAGCTAGTGTTGTAAGATGTTTTTCTTAAACAACAATTTTTTAAAGTTAATTAAAAATTGTGAATTATTTGAATAGTTTCTTTTTGATTATGTTAATTTTGGATGTTCAGAGAGATTATCTTTATAAATTGAAATTTTGTTCCTTATTTTGACACGTGGTATATAATTTTATCTCTTCTCTTCATTAATGAAATCATGAAATATTCGTGGGGAAAAAAATAATAATAATTCTCTCTGAGTTTTAATTTATATCTTTCATATTTTTTAACAAACTATTCATTGAGAAAAAAATGTTCCTGTGAAGTAACAGAAATATATTGACCATCTGATTTTGACTTGGAAAATTTTGAAACAGATATACACGATATCAGGTTAAAATGAAAACAAAAAAGACAAGCGTGTGTAAAAGACTTTGTTTTTTCCTGTTTCCCTAGCAACAAATTCGAATATGATGAAACCTATTCCTGTCGAGGGGGCGTTCGGTGCTATGCGATTGCTATTCGGTACCGAATTCAAACCGAATTACCGTTTCACACTTATCGGAATTTGCCGAAAACGAAACGAAACGAACCGAAAGTGTGTGAAAGTAGCCTCTCGCTAGCAACGAATTGAAACCTGATGGAATTTATTAGAGTCAAGTGGGCGTTCGGTTCTATGCGGTTTCTATTCGGTACCGAATTCAAACCGAATCATCGTTTCACACTTATCGGAATTTGCCGAAAACGAAGCGAACCGAATGAGTGTGAAACTAGCCTAAGGCTTCATCTTTTCGATCTCATCTCATTAGTTATATTGCTCATCTATGTAAAAGATCTTTTTTGATTTCTCTTGAAAACCAAATTCCTTCTCCTTTCATCTCCTCCATACTTCCATATAGTTATCCTCATGCCAACGATTCCTTTGCATTCATAGAGTCTACAGACTCTTCACAGACGTTCACGTTGTAGCACACATGTTCAAAGGGCGTAGCACACACAGAAAGTATATAAAGAGTGGTTTTCAAGGTGAGGTTGCATTTATACAGTCTGCTGATTCTTCACAGACTTTCCCCAAACCCCTGTTAATTTACTAGTTGTCTATCTTCCTTTTCCAGTTTTCTCTCATCTGGAAGTTGTACGAGAGGACTTCTTCTCCGATTTTCTTATTCTGCTATTTCTTCTCTCTCTCACTTAATTCTGAGTCCTAAATTTATTATTATTTATTTATCACATTGTGTACAAATACTTAACCTGGAGGAAAGGCACAACAGGCTCATGCCCAAAACTGTCCCATTTCCAATTTATACTATACTGTCCAAATCAAAATGTTGGTTATGTCACTTTCACTCTTCAAAATACAATTTACGCTCTTCAATACTCAGATAAACGATTTTCAATCAAATAGATACTATTAAAGTCTAGAAACAAAAAATTTAGAACAGTAAATTAATAATTATTCAAAAAGGCTAAATTTTGAATGAAACTAGAAATTTTTGAGCTAGAAACTTCAATCTTTACAGAAAACTACAAAATTGAACCTTATTTCCTTCTTTCATCATCAATTTACCAATTTTCCTCCTCATATTTATATTTTCCAATTCTCTTCACCACAAAACAATGACCAATCAACTCCTATTCTTCTCTGCATCACCTTCTCTCCTTGTTCGTCCAATTCTCTTCTCCTTTACCTCTCCTACTTTCCTGTTCGACTCCCACCACTTTCACCTTCATTCTACTTCCCTCTCTCAACTCATCCTTCTCTTCCATCTACTCTACCACCTCCTCCTTCTCCACCACCTCAACCACTCCCATTTTTGCTCTTTTATTCAGTTTTCAAGTTCTTTTAGCAGACGCCACGACGCGTGCGAAGAATTCCAAAGAACAACTCTCCACTACACGAAAAGTTTAATCAGCCGTGGATATCGCTTCACTTCTCCTCCTCCTCCTACTCCTCCACCGCCACTTCCTCATCCTCCTCCACCTCCTCCTCCTCCACCTCCTCCTCCTGTTCTTGACACGGCGAGAACCAAAACCAAACCGCACTTTTGAACGATCAATTAAATTAGTGGAGGCGCGTGTTTTCCTGTAGTGAAAAGCCACTCACTCGATCACTCTCTCACTCTCACTCACTCTCTCTCTCTCTTTTAGGCCCTCTGCCTTCTCGATTGGCTCCAAATTCAAATAATGAAAAGCCGAAATGTAATTCGATTCTGGAATGGCGCGGCGCTTCTTTCAAAGTTTGAAGCCGGGTGAAACCGACACTCTTTCTATTACATTAACTTTAACTGCGTTGCTTTTGTGAGCCGCGTTGCGCCTTTTTTCGCTAAAAACTTTTAATTCTTGCTTTACAGGGAAATCATTAATTATTAGACAAAATTTAAGAAAAAAAATTCACCGAGCTTGTAGTTCTTTCTCTGTTGATTACTTTCATTCAATGTAATTATTATTTTGCGTGGAAATTATAAGACAAAATAAAAGAGTAATGGTCACATTACTGGACTTCCATATCGGTACAGTATTATAGTAAGAGCTACGCCTGATCAGTGCGGTGTTTGACAAGCTATAGTGAACCTCTCTGGCTGTAAATGACATGTATTCATGATTCCAAAGTTCGGCAACGTTGTTCTCCTATTTTTCTCCATTGCCATTGCCGTGAACCTTTCTATAGCAGTTATGACGTCACTGCGTAAACAGTTATTTTGCAAAAAATTTCGATTTGTCCGAAAATATCAATTTTTGAAAAAGTTATTCAATTTACCAAAAATAACTCAACTAAAAGTTATTTTTGGTTATTTTTAGTAAACTATCTTAAAAATTGATATTTTCAAAAAAAATTTGTTTTACTAGATCAACAATACCATGAAAAATCTATCCTTGAATCTCATGGATTTATCTCTTATCGAATTTGAAATGTTCTGTCCCAAAAATTTAAACTTCAGGCGCTCATATCTCAAAAAGTAATGATCAGAAAAAATGTTTTCCTTGGAAAACTTTCTCATTTTGATAGCTTGATGATATACAAATCGAAAAACTTTGAAAATATCACGAGTAGAAAGTTTATTTTTAGCCTTTGCTCACCCTTAAAACACTCATCCCCTTCTAAAGCATTTTATTCTCTTCTTCTTCTCTCTCTAATACACTTCGCCTTTTCCTCTCCTATTTCTCTTCTATCCTTCCCTCTTCTCCATCTTCTACTTCTTTCCTTCTCTTTACTTTTTCCTCTCCATCTCTCTCCTCTTCTTCACATCTCCTTTCTCTTTTTCAGTTTATTCTTTCTTATTATACTTCTTCTATTCTTTCTCTTTATTTCCCTACTTGGTGTCCTTGTTTTGGATTTTTTAGCATGCTTTGAGTAAGATCTATTAATTTAGATACACTAATTATCTATAATGATGTATACATTTCATATTCCACTCCAAATGGAATATAGTCCTGGATCATTCTCGAAGTAGGCCTATAATAACTGATGACCCTTTGAAGAAGACCAATATCAAGTAGTGTACTAAGGCGAATTACTTCACTTTACCTTAAAGTCAATTACCAGTAAAATAGAATGATACTATTTAGTTGCTGAACAAAAACCAATAAAATTTCTACCAATTTTACATAGCTTTAGTTTTGTACTATAGTGAGGTCCGTTTCCTGTGAAAACTTTTTCATTTTGATAGCTTGATGATATACAAATCGAAAAACTTAGAAAAATATCACGAGTAGAATGTTTATTTTTAGCCTTTGCACAGCCTTAAGAGAAAGCACCAAGAGAAGTAATCAACTTTGTTTCCAGCACATTTCCTCCCTTAAATTTTCTGTCTCCTCCCCACATATCCTCCAATATTCACCCATACACCAATGAGTGAAAAACTGTAACACATGTGCTTCCTTCCTTATCGATTCAAATCCACGTGTTTCCCTGCACAAAACTCAATAAATTCAACCAGAGACGCGTGAAATAATTCGAATCCTGCTCAAAAAAAGAGAAAATCTTATTCACACATGCAGCTACGACGCTAAAAACATTCGATTACGTTGTAATTCAACATAGCAGCGTGTAAAATCCTCGATATTTGTGAGTCGTTGGAGAGAAGTTTTCAAAGATATGCTTGAAAAGATGTATTGGGAGGAAAATATTTTGAGTATATAATCAATATATCTAGGAATTTAGTAATGCGGTGATAATATTTGTCACAATCTCATTGACCGAGCGAAGTGAGGTCTAAGATTGAAGTCGACGGTTTGGCAATTCTCTTTATGTTTAAATGTTTATATGTTGCGCATTTACGGCGAAACGCGGTAATAGATTTTCATGAAATTTAACAGGTATGTTCCTTTTTAAATTGCGCGTCGACGTGTATACAAGGTTTTTGGAAATTTTGCATTTCAAGGGAAAAAGAGCCTCCTTCATACGCCAATATTATCGCAAAAATCAGATATTCATCATAAATCAGCGTTCTAGTGGACTATAATACTACCTGTTCAAAAACATGGAACATCTTGAAAATGCCATCTTTCCATCAACGTTAGTAGACAGTTGTCTACTAACTTTGTCTTTCCATAAGCTGAGGCCATGATTCTAGTTTAGAGTTTGGAGTTATTGATAGAGAACATTTTTTTACATTTTTATTTATTTATCCGATGATCAAAATTGCAACAAATATTATTGAAAAGAAATTCATTTCTAAAATCATGAAAAGTGAGAAATGAAGTTTGTAGGAAATCAGCATCATGGTACTTCAATTTCTTAATTTCAACACACCGATTTTTCTCCAACACGACAACACTGAATGTTCTATGATGGGTTGATTGGATTGGCGTATCGACGGCAGCCAGACCTGATAACAGCGCTCACACTCACATTCTGGGACGACACGTCACGGTACAATAGGACAGAAAGCTCTATGTTTATTTAGGATTTTTTCTAGACATTTTAAATTGATAAATTATTTATTAATTTTTGATAAAACATAACAACAGGTCAATGTAACTTACTGAGCGCGAGGTCTACTGTTCACAGAACTACTAGTCATAATATATTGTCACATCACTATAGTTTAATCTTAATGGCATTATCGGCTGTAAAATCATTTATTAGGATAACAGAATAAAAATCAATGATAGCCTCAAAATAAATTATAAATCACAGTTGATAAGTACAACATCAATCTGGGTTCCAACATAACATTATCGTTTCCCAATATTGTGCATATTTTCCATGAATATCTGAAACAACAGCTATTCAAACAACCTTATATAGAATTCAACAAAGTTGTCATGAGAATTACGCAATGGTTTAGTACTCACACAAAAAACCATACTTGGATGTTAACCTTGGGGAATTTTCTTATCTCCATATCTGACTCACCTGTAATCAAAAAGAAAGAAATCGTTGAATTAAAATTGTCAAATAATATCTCAAGTTTTTCAGAATTATTTCAAGAAGTCTTAGTACAGTATTTAGAGTGAGGATCCTATACTATTGAACGAGCAATTTCTGTTTATATGATTAGATGTTTGTATTTCAGCGGATCTCGAAAACGGCTCAGACGATTCTCACGAAATTCAGAACATAGTAGGTTTATAATATAAAAATTCGATTGCACTAGTTCTCATCCCTGGGAAAACTCGCTGAAGGACATTAAAAGGACTTATTCATCCTTGGGAAAACACCTGACAATTTCGTCGTCTGTTGATGTTGAAAGTGAGAGAGCGAATGCATGTGTGGGATTGAGACAAAATTATGAACTCAGCTGTTGAACTTTTGTAATCAGGTAACTTTTGTAATTCAATCAGGTAT
The DNA here is from genome assembly GCF_014356525.2 of Nilaparvata lugens. Taxonomy (NCBI): domain Eukaryota; kingdom Metazoa; phylum Arthropoda; class Insecta; order Hemiptera; family Delphacidae; genus Nilaparvata; species Nilaparvata lugens. Next base: position 92,359,708 of record NC_052505.1, read on the forward strand.
TATTGCCGGTAGAATAAAAGTCGGTTAAATTTTAATCCTGATTAATTCCAGTAAAACCAATCAGAAAAGCTATCATTTTGGAATGGTCTTCTCTGATTTGGTTCACGTGAAATTAATCAGGATTAAAATTTAACATGCTTTTGTGAGTGAAATTTTTGCAAATTTTGGGAATTAATCTCAATCGACTGTGATTAGATAGAACCTTTCTATATGAACTATAAATATATTATAATTTCTTCATTCGTAATTAATTTTATATGATTTTGTACTGCAGAGCGGAGCTCGGTGCCCCGATAATAAGATATAAAATGGTGATAAATGATTGAGAAATATTGTATGTAGGTTTACAAATGAAAAAATAAATTGTAGCCTATTTGCGTGTTCACTAGTTTCAAAATAGTATACTCCTACATTCTTAATCATACTGTACTATAAATTTGGTATTGTTAGTTACTCAGTTCTTGTTGATACTTCGCTGTTCAACGAGTCTCATAACTATATTTGGTATTTATCTCTTCTCTGTATAGGGCTACTTGTAATAAAAAAAGAAAGAAAAATAAAAATCTCTAAAACAAAAAACCAATTAATTCAGTGGTTGTGATTAAATAATTCAAGAAAGGGTACTGAGATTTTTATTTTTCATTCTATTTTTATATTTGGGCGTGTCTAGTCTCGACCAATGACAGTCGAGCTAATCCATTGTTTAACAGCCAATGGCCAATCGTAGGGCTCCACCACACTATCTTCTGTTGCTCAATGTTTGTGTTTCCAGTTTACTAGAGATTGATAATGGTGTAACAAGCGAAACTAGTATCTCAAATAGTATTTTAGAAATTGTTAGTTATGATAATATCAAGTCGCTTTCAATCAGTATGGATGTCTACAACATCACATTCACAACCCAGAGAGTTGATTATTTTAAGAAAAAAATCTTAGTACAGTTTTTAGAGTGGAGATAAGAAGTACAACAGAAATTGAATAAAAACACAAATATGTTGCCAAATTCTACACAGTTTTATTTGGTACACGACCATGGTTTCATGACCACATAGGTCACTTGAAAATGTGACCGGTATGGTCACGAAACCATAGTCGTGTACCGAATGAAACTGTGTAGAATTTGATAACATATTAGTGTTTTTATTCAATTATGGAACGGTTCTACAATATTGACAACGACTCAATCGAATTTTTACAACAGAAATATGTATAAAAGATGAGAATACTGCTTTACTGATGGAAAATAGTACAAACACAAAAAAGAACCTATCAGAATATGAAATGAACAATATTTCTATACTATATATATAGTAATATTATAGTAATATATAATAATATTATTATTATAATATAATAATACAAATAACAAATGAACACTAGTGAAAGGGAAGAATCGGTTAAAACCTTAGAGAAAAGAATACTACTATTAATATGTCTCTGGTTGAAACGAACAACAATTGAATATAATCCAAACATAGCAAGTGAAACAAATAAATGCCGGCTGCATTGAATGGAATGAAACGACAAATAAAACCCAAACAAAATGGACGATCGAACTGGAAACAAATGAATGAAATGAAAGTTTGTGAACGAGAGTGATATTGCACGTGTTGAGAGAGAGAGAGAGTGTGTGTATGAGAGACATTGATAAGGGAAAGAGAGGGAACATAAAACAAGAGAGAGAAGTGTTTTGAAGGGATTAAAGTCGGATAAAAAGGGCGAACAAACTTTCAATGGCCGATTATATATGACAGGGCTTCATTGTTCAATTTGCAGGAATAATTCTTATTCCCTGTTCCCTGTAGTGCGGAGTGAGCCAACTGGCCCTTTTTCGATCGCTCTCTCTCTCACTCACTCTCTCTCTCTCCCTGCAGCAAAGGCATTAATCGCCCTAATTCAACACCACTTGCGCTTGTATCCCTCCATGAAAAGCCAGTACAACGCTGAGGGGCTTGATGTGGTCAGTTTATTACTACTTTTATCACTAAAGTTTTGCTAAATCATTAGCAATAAGGTCAATAAATATTTATTACAGTCTGTTTCTACACAGTTGAAGGGTCAGGAAACAATTAATTTTGATTAGAACAAAGAAAAAAGTTAATAAATAAAAAAATTGCAGTATTTCATTCCATCATAGAGAAACGATCACATAAGAAGATATCCCATGGTTTGTGAAATTCATTCAAAGTTTGGAAGTTTTGTATCAGATTATGGTTCTGTATCAAGTTTAGATGATACTGTGTCAAATTATGTTGATACTGTATCATGTGTGGTGATACTATATATATAATTCATGGTGATATACGCGCCGCGAACATGAGCAGTTCACTTTTAATCAGCTGACTATATCTGTATTTTTACAGAAACGGTAAGATACAGATATAAAAAGCTTGGCATCAGCTGATTGAAAGTGAATTGCTCTTGTTCGCGGCGCGTAAATCTGTACGCACCTTTAAAACGACATACCCTGGTCCTCTAAACGAATTGCAAACGTTGGCGCAATAAGTCACTGCTTATTGAATATCATTTGTAAGCGGCCCCATCCCAACTTCACCATATCAACCCTCCACATTAGTCATAGGGACCTGACACACAAGACAAGAATCTGCCATCCTCATAATATTATCTACACAGAAAATGGAAATGCAATAGCAGAACCAGGAAGAAGCAAATACCAAGTAGCGACGTTTAGATTATTTTCACGTTGGAAAATCTCCTCGTGTCCTGTGGGAAGAGAGAGGGAGTGAGAGAGAGAGAGAGAGTGTGTGAGAGAAGAAAGAGAGAGTGAGTGAGAGAGAGTGATGAGAAGTGCGCTGGTGAATAAATGGATGAGACGGAAGGGGGAGGAGGAGGAGGATGTAGAGAAAGTGTTGGTGGAGGAGGAAGATGAGGAGAAGGAATAGGAGGAGGTGAAGGAAAAAGAGGAGGAGGAGGAGGAGGAGGAGGAGGTGGAAGAAGAGGTGGAGGAGGGGGATGATGAGGAGGATAAAGAGGTGGAGGAGAAGGAGGTGCGCTAAGTGAATAGGTGGAAGAGAGACGGAAGAAGAAGGAGATGGAAGAGGTGTAGGAGGAGGAGGAGAGGGAGGAGGAGGAGGAGGAGGAGGAGATAGAGGTAGAGGAGGAGGGGAAGGAGGAGGTGATGAGGTTGAGGAGGGAGATGAGAAGGAGGAGGAGGAGGAGGAGGAGAAGAGGTTGAGGAGGGAGATGAGAAGGAGGAAGAAGAGGTGGAGAAGCGGATGAGGAGGAGGAGGAGAAAGAGGTGGTGGAGAAGGAGGTGCGCTAGGTGAATAGATGGAAGAGAGACTGAAGTGGGAGGAGATGGAGGAGGAATAGGAGGAGGAAGACGTTGAGGAGGATGAGGTGCACTATATGGATAGGTGGAAAAGAGAAGGACGGAAGAGGAGGAGGAGGAGGTGGTGGTGAAGAAGGAGGAGTTGGAGGAGGAAGACAAGAGGATGATAAATGGCCAGGAAGACGAATGGATGTGTATACAGCGAGGTCAATATTCGCGTCAGGCCAAGGTGAAAGTAGGGACGGCTAAAGGGAGTATCATGACTTCCAGTAATGGCTTTCGACGTGACTATACGCAGTATTGCGGTCTGGCGAAACACATTTCAAACTAGCAGGTAACCCGTGGTTAGCAAGGGTCTGATTAAAAACTTTACAAACTGAAATCTAGAAGAATCTAAAATAGGACTATAATCATACTCGATAAATTGAGAAACTATAATATGCGAAATTTCAAGTTTCATCAGTCAAGTAGTTCTGACGTGATGATGCGTCTTTCGTGAATTCCTATCACAAACGTGTATACGCCAATTCTTTCCTTTATTGTATTATAGATTTCGTTTAAAAATGATTGACTTTCTCAGATAAAACCCCTTCGTATCAAAAATCTAAATCATAGGAAAATGTAGTGTTTATGTTTCAAATTTCAATATCAACCCAAGCAGATAGTCCTATAGTGAGGTCCACGTTATAATGACAGTATTTGATCAAAATTTGGTCTTGCTATCCTTGTCTATCATTCGACAAGGCCGGTGGTAATATCCTTTTCTAGGTCCACAACGATGACAATTTTTTTGACAGTGTAGAAATATAATTTATTAATGCAGAAAATCGCCATCGCTATTCTTCTATCTTCATCCACTGTCATTATAAGGTGGACCACACTATAGTAGTTTGTTCAAGTGGAAGCTATGTGACGCTGATAGTCACTGTGCCGATCTTAAGGTGCGTACAGATTTACGCGCCGCGAACATGAGCAATTCACTTTTAATCAGCTGATGCCAAGCTTTTTATATATCTGTATCTTACCGTTTTTGTAAAAAAACAGATATAATCACCTGATTAAAAGTGAATTGCTCATGTTCGCGGCGCGTAAATCTGTACGCACCTTTACACTCTCACCCGCTCAAACAGACTTAAACCGGTCATAAAGCCTGGTTTTCACTAGTAGAGTTAGTGGTCGAGTAACTGAAATACTAACTCTACCGAGCTAACTCTACTCTACTTACATCCTCGAGTACCTGTTTTCACTACAATTGAGAATATAGTAGGTAAAGTTTGTTGTCTAGTGAACAGAGCTAACCTTAAAATTTCAATGATAGTCTACGGCAAGACTCTACTCTATATATATAAAAGCGGAATGGCACTCACTCACTGACTGACTGACTGACTGACTGACTCACTCACTCACTCACTCACTCACTCACTCACTCACTCACTCACTCGCATAACTAAAAATCTACCGGACCAAAAACGTTCAAATTTGGTAGGTATGTTCAGTTGGCCCTTTACAGGCGCACTAAGAAATCTTTTGGCAATATTTTAACTGTAAGGGTTGTTTTTAAGGGTTTAAAGTTCGTCTTTTGGCATGTATATTCTTCTTCTCCCAATCTCTTAATTATAATTGAAATTTCCATATCATATGTTACTATAGAACTATAATCACGATAGAGTACCTCTTCGAAACAGTTGTTAACTGGCAACTAAATTAATAATTTTGTCAGGTTGGCATTAAGTTGAGTTGACTTTGTTAGGTTGGCACCAAGTTGAAGATTTATGCATTTATCGCGGAAAAACTGATTGGGCACTGCTACTTCAATCCTGGGAATATTATATTACTAGCCGTCAGGCTCGCTTCGCTCGCCATATCCGTTTAGCCAGACGTTTAGTCTGGTCCCCCGACTGGATTGTTCTAACATATGATAAAAATGCTCAAATAAAAAATGCAGGCGAGCGAAGCGAGCCTGCTGATCTCATTCTCGGACGATCCAGTCGGGGGTCCAGGGGGCGCAGCCCCCTGGCTAGACGGATATGGCGAGCGAAGTGAGCCTGACGGCTAGTCTACTATATAGCTCGAGACTGTTTTCATTAGCATAGTAGTAGTAGAGTAGAGTGAGAAGCGGTGGTGGGGGAAGGCAAGTGGTAGAGTACTATCCCACGGTGCTATCCCACTCTACTCTACTAAAAACTAGTAGGCCTACTCTACCATGAACGTTTTTATTGTGAGATTTCACAAGATAGTTAGTACTTGCTCAGGGAGCTCTACCTCTAACTCTAGTAATGAAAACCAGGTTCAATAAATACTAGTTTATTTATTTATTTATTTTATTCAAAATCACAAATCATAATTAAAATAAGATTGGCAGAAGACAACAGGCATAGTCCAAAACTGTCTTCTCCCAAATTTTTACAAATAAAAGTTTCAAAAAAGAGTGAGGTTAGATTTCATTTTTCACTTCAAAAGTTACAATTTACACTTCAAAAATAATGACTAAACTAAAAATTTTGAATTTTGATATTTTAAAACTAATTAACAACAAAAATATTTCACTCAAATCTCTACAAATTGGATATTTTGGAGTAATTTTACAAAATTTTGAGCCAGAAAAAAAACCAACTTCACTATAATTGACTGAAATTTGGAACGTAAACGACCTATACCATGGAATATCTTCTTATGCTGTCTTTTCAGAATGATATTACCTAAAATGATACAGTATCAACAGAATATGATACAGTATCATCTCAACTTGATACACAACATCATAATTTGATACAAAACTTCACTCACTGTACTGTACAGGGTTTCCGCTATACATTTAGCAATCGTAATTTGAATATTAATTAGTGCAATTGCAGCGGTGGAGTGCTTTGACCGATTGATTACCATTCAATCACTCAGCCTTGTTATGAGTAGCCCTAACCTGATCTGAGATTCAATGCAACCTATCAGCATTAGATGAAATGGGTAGCATAGATGCTATTACACAAGGAATTCTGACAGTCGCCTGCCATACGTGCAAAACACATTTAATCATTATTAATTATTATTAATATTGTACTGTTGGGGTTCAGTTGCAACTTCCCCCCCTCCCAAATCACTCATTCACCCCCTCCCAAATTACACTCAATACCCCCCACAATAATTGCAACATACTAATTTCAGTGACATGTTCCTCCATTTGCTAATTGCTAAGATATTATGGTGAGGTCCTCGTTATGATGGCATGGAGAAAGATGGGAGAACAGCGTTGCCGGTTCTTTGCCTTGCCACTGCCTTCTATAGAGGATAGCTGATACCGGCATATCTGATGAAATATCAACTGTTTATTCCAAAGACCTTAAAGATGCATAGACTCACATGCAGCGCTAGTGTCGTACTTGGAATTGAAATCCGCCATTGAGGGGGATATATAAGATTATTACATACCAATGCCACCAATGCCTTTGTGATCTATAGTATTACAAATATAATATATAATATCTCGTGCTAAAGTACCCCAATGGCGGCCTTCAATTTCAAGTAAGAGCTATCATTGGGAAGGCATAGGCATTGTGGGTCTATATCTCTTAAACGTCTTTGGTTTATTCTTTGTTCAGAATAACCAATAATTATACTAATTAGTCGAGGAAATATACTAGTAGTTCTGTGAACAGTAGACCTCGCGCAATTAAAAACAACAGTCACCTCTAATACTGACCATCAGAGTAAATTCTGTCCTGTCCTGTCGTGTCGGCGAGATATCGGTGTATAAACGTCTAATGGTGTTTGGGTTGTTGTATCGACAATGCTAATAATTTGATGTAAACAGCTATGCTACTGTCATCAAAAGCTTACCGAGTTGAAAGCAGAGGAAAGTCGGGAGAAAAGACCATGCTACTTCAAGTTATCAATTGCATGCCTCACTGCATGCAATAATAGTCCACACAACAGCTGTTTTTTCACCAAGTTACATTGATATATTGAATTTCATGATATTTATAATCCACTCGACAGCTGATTTAGGATGAATAAATTCTAAAGTCTGATTTTTAAGGTGATATTGGCGTTCGAAGGAGACTCCTTTTCCTTTTGTATTATCCTTAAAATGCAAAATTTAAAAAAAACCTTATGTATACGTCGACGCGAAATTCAAAAAGGAACATATCTGTCAAATTTCATGAAAATCTATTGCTTCGTTTCGCTGTAAATGCGGAACACATAAACATAAAGAGAAATGCAAAACCGTCGACTTGAATCTTAGACCTCACTTTGCTCGGTCAATTAATCGAATGATATATTTTCATAATATTTTTCAATATATATATCCTGGAGTCAAAATTGGACAAAAATCATGAAGTGTAAACATAACCTATTTTTGGACAATTTCTATCCAAATTTAGGAAAGGAACAGTTTTGGGCTTTAAGCCTGATGTTCCTCTCCCAATCATTCATAATTGAGAATTATATTGTATCTATCAATGTATAAATAAATTATTTTTTATATTTGACATAGAGAATTTTGTTTATTAATAGTATTTTAATATTTCTACATTGTTAAAAACGATCAGGCAACACTGCTGAGCTGGAAAGGGATAGCGCCATCTGTTTTATCGAATGATAGACAAGGATAGCAGCACTAATGTAAATCAAATATTGCCATTATAACGTGAACCTCACTATAGAAACTCAGTTTACATACGGCTTCAGTTAACTTTGAAATTTGGAACGAAGTACGTGATTTCAGAGTTTTTTAGACGCTACAATTCTACACAACAAGCTTTTTCACGGTCCTCTCGATACTTCCAGATAATAAATAACAGTATCAGCTCTCAGCCTACTAACTGCGGAGGTAATCTAATATAATATGAAGAAGGGCAGACCTAATGGCTCATGCTACCACTGTTTTGACAGGCCTCGACTCGGTTATTGATGCCAGTCATTTGTTTTTCGACGCAGTGAGAGTGTGTCAAGTGAGGTGGTAATGTGAGCCATTACACACATGATATATGGCTGACTTCCTCTGACACTACTCTACTTGATCTACTGTGTCTTTGAATTATCTTCAAGTTCTAAAGTTTACTGCATTTCAGTCACTAGTCACTGAATTCTACACTACTTGATATACTTTGTCTTTGAATTATCTCCAAGTTCGAAAGTTTACTGCATTTCAGTCACTAGTCACTGAATTCTTTGTAAAATAAGTTGAAACTAGAAGAATATATTTGTGTTTCCAAATTGTGCGGAATTTCATTCTTTTCAGGTACCACCTTGCCTGAATACATAATTATATTCAAGCCAACAATGAACCCCTTACAGTTGTCATATTTAATAGTGAGTAGGTTTTTGTTTAGGTATTCAAATTTTTCAAATAAGTGCAATATAAGTTTTTAATTTATTGTGATTCATTTAGAGTATAACATCAACCTTCAAAATTTTCAAATCATTATTCCTGGACCAAAAATCATGTGACGTAGCAGTGTGTGATTACATAATATTGACTTTTGGACAACATTAACAATTTATCAAAATTTTTGGAGAGAAATAGTACATGCTCAGCCTAGTTTTTCCTCCAATGTCATAATTGTATTATGATTATAGTGTTTTATATAATGAATGAAATAAAAATAAAATACTTCAGCCGGGACCGATATTTTAACGTGCCCATCCTAAAACACGGGAGTGGCGCGACTAAAACGTTTTGTTAGCATTGTGGTTCGAACCCTAGACCCCTAGGCTGCTCCGCAAGCACTACACTATATCCACTGGACCACTCCAGACCACCGATCACTCCAAATAATCAGCTGATGGAAATCGTGAAAGACGAGTAGATAAAGTTGGTGGGGTGTGAATAATTTTACTTCATTAAAAACAATAGTTGGTGATTCAAGTTTCATGTACAAGTTTCAGTACTTTGATTCTATTATATTGATGTAGCATTGTAACCTACTGATGTAACCTACTTTAGAACATGGTACGCCATACCATAGTGGAGTAGGTCAATTTCCACACACAAAACACTAGACATGTAGAAGACACATTATAAGAAATTTCTGAAACTAACCAATTGTAAACTATCTAATATTTTATGTGATAATTGTTTTTTTTGGGGACATAAACATTTATTTATTATTTACTGTTATCCGGAAATTGAAATTTCATAAAATTCTATGACACCGTGTAGTCTACTCTATTATTATCAATGGACTACTTCATCTACTAATCCTACTTACATAATAACAGACGAATTTAACCATTTAATCTGAAGATATTAGTGTTTCATGTATAGTTTGTTTGTATGGGACTTGGTACTTGAATGAATGAATGATGAAAACCACAAATTGATATTTCAACCCGTATCAGTTTTTTGATGTAAAGATATACTCGCCGCGAACATGAGCAATTCACTTTTAATCAGCTGACTATATCTGTATTTTTACAAAAACGGTAAGATACAGATATAAAAAGCTTGGCATCAGCTGATTAAAAGTGAATTGCTCATGTTCGCGGCGCGTATATCTGTACGCACCTTTATATACTGAAAAAGGACGAAAGAGTGAGTTAACGATTTGTTGTCCAACGAATTTGACCTGCAAAAAGGTTCCAAGAATACGAGTTCAAAATTTGAAGCTGATTGATCTATTCTTTCCAAAGTTATTGTAGAACATACAAACAGGCGGACAACGACTTTGGCCCTCAGTGAGTCAAAAGTGAGAACTCGCTGACGCTCGTTCAACAATATTTTGTTTCACCATGAAAAGTGACATATCTGTAGGCCTAATCGACGGATTTAAGTTTTATGTAGCTTGTTTTCACTATTAGAAATACTAGAATATTTTACTTAGGGCCGTTTGCACAGTGTAAGTTTAAGCTAAAGCTTAAACCAAATCTGGATTTTTTTTTTGTTTAAACTAAAATTCCGTTTGCGCAGCATCAGTTTAAACTCTGGGAAAGTTTAAACCTTCAAAACAGGAGGTTTAAACCAAATAATTTGGATTAACTAGACATCTGTAAGATTTGATGGGGAAACAAATAGTAAATTATTTTTCGATGGTTGTTTTTAATGCTTCTTTAGACGATAATAATTATTTAAGTTATAGTGAATCATTATTTGAATGTAAAAATAATTATAATGGAGGAATTGATAGAAGTTTTTAATGCGATTGATAAGATGACTGCTGAGAAATTTTGGATTGAGAAAAATTGGGCAAAAAGCAAATCATTTAAATTTCTGGGATGATAGAGATTTGCTTGGATAAAGCAAGTGCCAATTTAGTATTTGATAAAATAAAACACTTGATAGAAAATAAGACAATTTTTATCAGTGGTATTTGATTAGAAAACATGTTTCCAACCCATAACTGAGATATTTCTAATAAACGAGGAAGACCGTAGTAGATTTAAATAACAAAATAAGTTGAAGTTGCTTTCCATGACGAAACACTATATAATAACTTTGTTGAAGTTCTGACACTGTGTTACTAGTAAATATTTGAAAAAACATTTACTTTTGATTGAAGTCTTGAGGATGCATTTCACTCCTGAAGAGGAGCTTCATCAGCCTGACACCAGGGGCGCTTGCTCTTATGGGTTGGACTGTGTGGCCAAAATGTGGGAAAATATTACATTTGATTTGAAGTTAAGTTGATCATATAATAAGTTGGATTTGTCATAGTGGAGGTGTTTGAAAATTTCGTATTGTTCTAGTGTGTTGTCTCTGGCTTTTTTGAAGAATGTGTAGGATTTCGATATATGTGTATGTATGTTTTTGTGATTGTGTCCTGTGGCTATTAAATGTTCTGCATATGAGGATTCTGAATTTGAATTTAATGCTTTTATGTGCTCATTGTATCTTATTTTGAAGCTACGGCCGGTCTGCCCAATATAGAATTTTGGGCATGTATTACATTTTAGTTTATAAATTCCTGTCTTTTCAAATTGTGAGCTGTCTATTTTTCGTGTTTTTAGTTGGGTTTTCAAGTTGTTGTTGGTTCTAAATGCTGTTTTGTTGCCTGAAATGCATTCCTCAAGACTTCAATCAAAAGTGAGTGTTTTTTCAAATATTTACTAGTAACACAGTGTCAGAACTTCAACAAAGTTAACAAAATAAGGTTTTAATCTTACATTCTGGAATACATTTTTTGGTACCAACTAATTATAAGTTTGTTTCTAATAGTAATATAGCATTCTATCATTTTTTGAAGAATTTCTTGATCGCTTTCCACTTTTATTACCGTACAGCTTACAGCTCTGTGGATTTTGAACGAGGAAATAGTAGCTACATAACCTCATTTACTGATGGTTTGTAAACAATTAACAAATTTCCTGTAAAAATTAGCCTTCCTGATATTATAAACGATGACATTCTATTACCAACTAAACGCTAAACTATTTTAACTTAAACTGGATTAGTAAATGCACTGAGGAAACCGATTCAAGTTTAAACTTTCAGATTAACTTAATCGAGTTTAGCATTCTATACTGTGCAAACGGCCCTTAATGTAATACTTATATGCACTTAATTCAACTATACTAGATAATCTTCTAATGCTACTTTCATTAAAACTGACGCATTTGTAATCCAAAGATACAAGTTTCATGTAGCTTTATCCTATGGAACCATGTATTTTATCAACCAATCCTTAGTAATCTTATAATCCAAGTCTCATGAAAAGTGAGGCACTGATAGTATCACGTTGATGGCACTTCGGTGTAACGTGATTTTATGACTACAGCAAAGTCGAGGTCGAGAGAATATATGAATGATAACGGTGATGGCCATTTAATCGAAAACTGTTCACTTTGTGTTATCCCCTAAAGAGGGGGCCGGAACCCCCCTCCCCCCACGAAGCATCCTGGGGGGAAAAATATATTGGTCCAATATGGAAATAGGACACGTTCAACCGTTTCTGCTACCCTATATAGATAGATATTAATGGATTGAAGACATATATTTATAGGGGAGGATGTATGTGGGTGTATGTGGAGTGAACCTATATAATAGGTATAGATGGGTATGTATATTATGTGTATATTGAGTGAGGACACACATTTATAGGGTGGGATTTATATATGTGGGTGTATATATAGGTAAATGAACATATGTGGTATGAGGAGATACATGTATAGAATATGTGCGATATATGTAGATGGAAAGATATAGAGATATAGAATGTTAAGAGTACGGGTATATGAGGGTTTGATACGGTATTACCTTGATCAGAACCATGAATCAGGCATACGGCGATGACGTCATATATATTGGGGGCAGTTGAGAGTCAGGTTGCGAAGCTGGTGTGGGAGGAAGAGGAGGAGGAGGAGGAGGACAATGAGGAGGTGGTGGTGGTTTAGGAGCAGGAAGAGGAGAAGGAAGAGGAGAACAAAAAAAAGAGGAGGAGGAGAATAAGGAAAAGGAGAAGGAGGAGGATGATGATAAGGAGAACGGGAGGAGGGGGAGGAGGTAGGAGATGAGAGAAGGTAGGTTGAGAGGAGGAACTGCAGATTGGGCCCAGCGGTCAGGATGTGTTTGGCCACTAACATATTGAACGTAACAAAGTGAACGTCCATGACGTCATCACGAGAGACGTCATTTCGCTTTCACTATAGTGAGGTCCACTTTATAATGGCAGTGGATAAAGATAGGAGAATAGCGATGCCGATTCTCTGCATCAATTAATCATATTTCTACACTGTCAAAAACATAATTGGCATCGTTGTGAACCTAGAAAAGGATAGTACCACCGGCTTTGTCGAATGATAGACAAGTATAGCAAAACCAGAGTTGATCAAATACTGTCATTATAGCGTGGACCTCACTATAGCAGCCGACATTACGTTCCCTGACTGAAGGAGCGAAATTCAAATTCACTACAGTATCCTAAGGATGCTTCAAGCAAAACACTACTGTATCATGACAACATATTAGCCAAGTTAATGAGATACATATTTCTATCCTATAATTCGATTCTAATTGATAATAAAAGATTGCACTAGAACCATGATTGACGGACCAATCAATAATATGAAGATAAGGTCATCTTGAATGAATGATCACTGTCAAATTGGTTCTAGCAAACATTTTGACTTTTCATTTCTGAATTTTTTGATATCAGAGACAATGTGGGTGATATAATATACAGATATATATTTTGAATTCTTGAAAACCTTCTAACACTAATAACTATTAAACTCCGTCATTCAGCATAGCAAACATTTCTTGAAATCTGAAACCGTCAGACACTAATAACTTTGAACCTCCGTCACTCAGAATAGCAAAAATATCACCACTATTCTCATTCTCACTCATGGAGACAGACTGAAAGAGTCAATATGTGCTTATTATCGAAAGGTTGATGAGGTGGAGTGATTTTGACAAACCGAGAGATTCCCGGTCGTTAACCGGTTCAACATACTGTCAGAGCTGGAAATGACATGTATTCATGATTCCAAAGTTCGGCAACGTTGTTCTCCTATTTTTCTACACTGCCATTATAACGTGAACCTTACTATAGCAGTGATGACGTCACTGCGTAAACAGTGCACGTGAGTATGGGAGCTATGTATCACTCCCATAATTTTCATCCCACATTGTGCTATTGATGTCTATAGTGAGGTCCACGTTATAATGACAGTGGAGAAAGATAGGAGAACAACGTTGCCGATCTTCAGTCTTGTCAATGCCTTTTATAGACGGTAGCTGTTACAGGTTTATTGATGTAATATTAATTATACATTCTCGTTTAGAATGATCATTTTTATTTTATTAAGCAATAAATTATATTTTTCAATAATTTCATAATGAATTTTTATAATTGGGATGGGATATTTTGTTAATTAGTTATCAATTCTACATTGTTAAAAGACGATCTGGCAACAGAGCAAAGCGAGAAAGAGATGGCGCTATCTGGTTTGTTGAATGATAGACAAGGATATCAATCCCATTGCTAATCAAGCACTGCCATTATAACGTGGACCTCACTATAGCTCTCCTCTTCTATCATCATTTTTCAACCACTCATTCTTCCTCTCTTCATAAAACGAGGTGGGAAGAAGAGTGAAAGAGAGAAGAGAAAAGAGAAATAGCGATGGAGTTAAAGTAGTGGATAAGTAAAAAGAACAAGGAAGGAAAGAGAAGAAAAGAGACATATGATAGAGGGTTGATTGATTGAGTACTTTATTTATGTAGATTACCAATATATACTGGCTTTTAAACTTAAATAACATAGCTTACAATACAGCAGAATTATAGATGAATTACATAATATAGACTAAGAAAATTTAATTGAACTGTATAGATATAAAAAAGCAATTTGTAATAACTGTAGATAATATTGGTATGCATCTACCTGAATTGGCGGAGTTTTGGACACATCAATGTCCATTCTTCGGAAAGAATATTAAAAATATCCTCCCCACTAACTCTCTACCAAAGGAGAGAGAGAAGAAAAGAGGAATTGCGGAGAAGGAATGAAAGAAGAACAAGGATAGAGGAGAAGTAAGGCTTGTAGGGAAGGCGATGTCATGTTCCAGTATGGACTTCACCTATAGCAGCTAGCCCCGGTGATCGGCCGATTAATTAAGATTAATGGCAATGCAAGATAGGCCACTACTCCCACTCCTCACACCCCTATCAACTCCCCCCCCCCCGACACACGCCCTTGTATATGTATATGTCTGTGCATGATATACGACATTAGCCGAATTAATTGTGCATACAAATTAATAGCTTCGGCTTCGACCTCCCTCTTCCTTTATCATAACCCCTCTCACCCTAAGAAACAGTGTCCGAGTTCATTATTGAAACTGACCCCAAGTTAATGGTAAGGGGAAAAGAGAGAGAGAGAGAGTGAGTGTGAGGGAGTGAGAGGGAGTGAAAGATTAACAGTGATAGAAAGAAAGAAGAAAGAAGAAAGAGTGTGAGAGTGATAAAAGTTCCTTCTTCTAGATTTCTAATGATGTGGAGGGAGAGAGATGGATTGATTGATTGAGTACTTTATTTATGTAGATTACAATATATACTGGCTTATACACTTATATACAATAGCTTACAATACAGCAAAATTATGGATGAATTTACAAAATATAAATTAAGAAAAATTGAGCTGTATATAATATGAAAAAAAGCAATTTGTAATAATTATACATAAAAATAGATAATATTGTTATGCATCTACATAAATTGGCGGAGCTTTGGACATACAATGTCCATTTTCGGAAAGAATATTCAAAGTATCCTTCCCACTAACTCTCTACCAACGGATAGCGAGAGAGAGAGAGAGATTACATTACATTAGAGTTCTTTATTGATGTATGTTACAATATTTACTGGCTTATACACTAATTTACATTAAATGAGGGTAATGCTAATTATTCAACGAATTTCACGAAGTATAAGTATATAATAATTAATCAATGAGAATAAATAAATATTGAATGCAATAAGAATAACGATAGTATAATATTGTGATGTAACTTCTTAAATCGGCGGTGTTCCAACAAATTTATTGCCGATTCTCTAAGAAGGATATAAAATAATATCCTTCCCATCAACAGACGACTGGGTTAGAGAGAGAGAGAGAGAGAGAGAGAGAGAGAGAGAGAGAGAGAGAGAATGATTATTTGCCTTTATTAGAACGCCTGGTCCTCTCTGCCACAAAACCGTTAGAGAGAGAGAGAGAGAGAGAGAGAGAGAGAGATTGATTGATTGTTTGAGTACTTTATTTATGTAGATTACAATATATACTGGCTTATATACTTATATACAATAGCTTACAATACATACAAACTATAGATGAATTTACATGATATAGACTAAGAAAATAATTATGAACTGTATATGATATGAAAAAGTAATTTGTAATATAAAAACTATAGATAATATATTATATTGTTATGCATCATTGGTGGAGCTTTGGATATATCAATGTGCATTCTTCGGAAAGAATATTAAAAATATCCTCCCCACTACCTCTCTACCAAAAGAGAGAGAGAGAGAGAGAATAGAATGACTGCCTTTATTTTATACCTAGAAGGGCGAAGTTTAGGCGCAGTCGGCCCTCTCTTACACTTGACCCTGTGTTAAGCGTAACACTCCCAAGAGAGAAAGAGAGTGAGAGAGAGATAGTGAGAGAGAAAGAGCGGGAGAGAGAGAGTGCGAGAGATAGTGGTTCTTCTTCTAGAGTTATAATGGTGTGGTGAGAGAGAGAAAGAGAGAGAACGAGAAAGAGTTGAGAGAGATAAGAGTTCATTCTTCTAGAGTTCTAATGGTGTGGAGGGAGAGATATGGATAGATAGAGAGAGAGAGAGAGAGAGAGAGAGAGAGAGAGAGAGAGAGAGAGAGTGAGAGAAGAGAGAGAGAGAGAGTGAGAGAGAGTGAGAATGTAAAGATTTTGGGGCGTACCCTGTAGAAATGTAAGCTCATGTTACCATATTGTCAGCCGCTGATGAATAGGGGGTGGGGTAGATGTGTGGATAGAAGGGTGAAATTGAGGTGTGTATCTAAACAGAACGGTATCGAAATACGTATGTGATGCGTGTAAAGTTTGTTCAAGTAATCTGTTCCTTAATAATAAATTGTTGTGTAGAGTAGAGTATAATTAGTAGCAGTGTTTTGTTTCAGCGAAAATTCAAATAATTTGTGCAATTTCGCCCCAAAACAAAAAGGATTAGAATAGGATACATTTTTTGTAATTTCTTTGCTACAAATGGTAGGTAGAATCAAACATCAATAATGTTGAATTTTTTCTTTAGGGCTAAATATAAATATTAATATAATGTAATATTAATACATTCAACTTAAGGAATAATCCATATCATTTGCGTCCCTCCAATCCATTACAATTTGATATTGACTTTACCAGCTTAAGTGTATGCAGACGTCAGTTTGAATATCAGTGTTACTTGTTTATAAATAAAGTCCCAAATGAATTCATTATTAATAGAATTACAAAATCCATAATGAATCTTATACTGGATTGTATTAGGATGAATGTTCATTTTAAATTATCTATATCCATTAAGTGGTGTTTCATTCCTGTGTTATAAATTTTAAAAAAAATTTGTCATGGCTTCCTTGTATTCGTCTTTTTGAGTTTTGTCATTTGCTTGTAATTTGTTACTTTGTCTTATCGTTTGTAAGGATTGAGATCTGACCTGGTTTTCAGAATTTTATTTATTCTAGTGGTTTGAATAAGCTCTTTTTCTTTCTATTGACATGTTTGCTATACTTAGTTGTTCGAACTCACTACTGCCGGCGCACAAGTTTTCTTTGCCGGTAGTGCCATTTTGTAAGTTAGAATATTTATTTTATCAATCTCTATTATTTTATGGCGAATAAATGAATTTGAAATTTGAAATAATAATTTTTTTTTTAGTCCTTAATATAAATAAAAATATAAATCTGAGTACCCTTTCGAAATATTCACCTTTTGTGAATTCACTTGAAAATGGCATTGGTAGCCGAAACATGTCGTGACAAAATAATTAAAAGGGTACTTGGATTTTTATCTTTATTCAAATCAATAATATTATCTCTTCCATTATCTATGCGAATGAGCAGTTTTCTTGATGAGATGGACAATTGGATTTGTTACATCAATTGAAATATGATAAATAAACCAAAAACTCACAACAAAATTGTATTTTTTCGTTGTAGCTACTCTTGAATAGAAATTAAAAATAGAAATATGAGTAGGCCTACCCTTTTTTAAAATTGTTTACTTACGACATGTTCCGACCATGATGCCGTTATCAAGTAATTGACAAAATTAGTAATAATAGTACTCATTTCATTTATTTTTTCAATTACTTGATAATGACATCATGGCCGAAACATATCGTGAGTAGACAATTTTAAAAAAAGGGTACTTATATTTATATTTATTACAATAAAATTGTACGGAAATCTGTTCTTATCCAGAATGGGGCCATGGGGGAATTTTGAGTTGAAATGGTAACTCTCGATAACTGTTTCAAAGTTAATCAACTATTCACTTGGACAACGCAGAGGGATCCAAAATAATGTATACACTCTTTGAGAGTGAATATCCGGTAGCGATCTTGCAGTTCAATAGGGTACTCTTGCCTTCTGACAAAACGATACCAAGTATGGGTGCATTTTTATCATCATAAGGGCTCAAACAGATTTTTGCACATTCAACCTGATTCATGGTTGATTATAGGATCTTAACATATAAATTTTTCTACATGTTCACTACGTTCAAACATGATTTCATATATAAATTAAAATTAAGCTTTCTCTACATTTTACTCCGCTCTGTACACCCTTTGCTATACTTATTTACAGGTTCTTCATTCTCGTTACATACTAAATATGA